>NW_028171103.1:51394-93894 GCF_963971535.1 Notolepis coatsorum
TCTCACTGAGGCAGAGCTGGCACGAGAGGCAGAGCTGTCAGTCGGACAGGATCTCACCCCCCCCCCCCCCCCCCCCCCCCCCCCCGAAGAGGATTGGATGCAAGTTATATTCAGATAGCTTTCAGCTCTCCCATCGTTCCGCGTGTGCAACTTTCAAAGAGTACAGTCCATTATGATGGGAAATTATTTAGCTTGTTTCACTGATGACCTGGGGATGGAAGCGGGGGTCACAAGTCATTAGACTGACAAGGGCAGGACTGCTCTCGGGGGGGGGGGGGGGGGGGGGGGGGGGTTACATTGCTTTCTGGGTAAAGTAGTCAATATGCATACAAAGAGAAATGGTGCCGGTTTCTTATGTGGGCTTGTATCTAAGGAATAAATAGTGTGTTATCAGCACGATTCATAAGACATAGATTGATAAGTGATGGCTTATTTTGAAGGTATGAAACTGTACTTTCATATTATGTAAAGAAATATAAAGGGCCCAGAATCAGGGGGCGGGTCACAATCACAAAATAGCCTGTTGATTCCCCTTCTCCTCTCTCTATATCGCTTGTAGTTATTTAGGCTGTTTTCATACTTCATTGTCTCTACCTCATTGGATGTGTGTCTTGGATTAATTTGTTTTGTTTTGTTTTGTCTCTTCATCATCATCATCATTGTAAATTAAAAAAGCTGTTCTCAATTGATCTTCCTGCTAAATAAAGGTACAATTAAATAAAGGTACAATTAAATTAAATAAAAATAGATATACAGTAATAATAATAATAATAATAATAATAATAATAATAATAATAATAATAATAATAATAATAATAATAATAATAATAATAATAATAATAATAATAATAATAATAATAATGATAATAATAATAATAATAATAATAATAATAATAATAATAATAATAATAATAATAATAATAATAATAATAATAATAATAATAATAATAATAATAATAATAATAATAATAATAATAATAATAATAATAATAATAATAATAATAATTCATTGTATTTATAAAGCGCTTCTCAGTAACCCAAAGTCGCTGACATTAGGTGGGCAAAACAGAGAAAACAAAGAAACAAAAGGACCATAAGACCACAGGGAAACAGGGAAAACAGCAGGATACACAGAAAACACAAGGCCGCAGTAACAGAGATCAAAACAGGTTGGAGGGCGTGATTGCGAAACCTAGCCGCATTTCTCGGAGACACTCTCTGATTGGCACTGACTGACGCTCTCTGATTGGCCACTGACGCGTTTGCCCAATCGCGTGACGAGCTGTGTCTTTGCCCATTTCCACGCCAAACAGCCTGCAAACTACCTGGCGTTCTATCGCCATGCTCTAAGACAAACTCTAACCTTAACCAACTTCGAAAGAGTGCCCAAGCTTAACCAGTGTATAAACAGGCGTCGGCCAATCAGAGAGCGCCTCCGATAAATGCGGCTAGGTTTCGAAATCACGCGGTTGGAGGGGGGGGGGGGGGGGGGGGGGGGGTGTTTAACACAGCATTATTGTAGATGCTAGTTATACGGGTTATATATTTATATACACACAGTACACTACATTTACACACCAGTCATCATCTACCGAGAACCAGGCCTGTCAGTACCGCCGGCTTCTCCTCACATTCCACAGTTTCACCGGGACGGGGGGGGGGGCGAGACGGTTCGTTTTGAAAGTGACTGAGAGAGAGAAGAGAGACCGGGGGACATAATATAGTTTACTATCCAAACAGAGGAGACGTATTTACGGCTTCGGATCTAAACCGGCGGACATTTTTTACGGCATTTGTTTTATCAGGGCGGCGGACCCCCGGTCTCTGTAGATACGTGGGGGAAGAGAGCGGTTAACGACAGTCCTCCTGACAGTCACACAGCCGCCCGCCGGAGAGCGCTTCTTCTGACCAGGAGTGGTTTATATATACGAGCAGTCGATACGTCTACAGCGGTTATAAGTGTCATCGTGTGACTTGTTTATGGTCCTTATTCTTTCCATTCGTACTTTTAATAATTCCATTGTTTTTTTTTACAACCGGCTGTGTGGGGTTTCACTTTATTATTGTTATTTTTTTTTCTCCTCGTGTATTTGTATATTCAGAGTTAATTATATTGTACTGTTTTTGTATTCACATCTAATTTTGTTGCCTGTATTTATGTCTTTCTACTATTACCCTGTACCTCCCCTCCCCCCTCCCCCCTCACCCATGCTGCTATGATGCCTGCGTTTACCCAAGGGGATCAATGAAGGAATATCTTATCATATCTCATCTTATTGAGAGTTCATGAATAGTGAATTGTAAAAAACATTTAAATTATATGAGGGGAACAGAAAGAAATAAAGAAACAGATGTAAAGATGTATTCCATACGTATGCCATGTGTTCGTGTGTGGTTGAGTTTATACACAGTCCTCACTTCAAATGATCAAAAACTCTGCGAGTGCACCTTTAACGATCCCCCAGGTGTAACTTAAACCTTTAAACTGTAATTTTGGCAACAAAATAGGGCAAATGTAACAGTAAAGTGCAACAGTAATATACAATGTACAGGTGATTAAACATAATATGTACAGTGATACAGGTATAAAGACACTATGGTAGTAAATCATACTGGCCAAAAACGTAGGTAAGGTAATGGGTATGTACTCTATAGATAGTATCTACAGATATGTAAAAATTATTATATGTATGCAGGTATGTACAATGTGGATATATATCTACTGAACATGTCTCAGCAGCATCTCTACACCTTTAGCCTCATTGAGAAAACAAGGATCTATCAATATGCAAATTGGCAACAAGCACCCATTGATATTTACCAGGAAATCCAAGTCAGCATCTTTTTTCTTGTATCCACTTTTCTCTCCTTATTTTTCGATATTTCTCCCATCCCAATTTCGTGTTTCCAATTATCCCCTCCCCTGTCTTGAACGTTGCTCGACTATGCCCCCCACTGGTCGGCTGTAGTGAGGATAGAAGCCTTGCATCACGTGTCCCCTCCGGT
Source organism: Notolepis coatsorum (assembly GCF_963971535.1). Classification (NCBI taxonomy): domain Eukaryota; kingdom Metazoa; phylum Chordata; class Actinopteri; order Aulopiformes; family Paralepididae; genus Notolepis; species Notolepis coatsorum. The sequence continues at coordinate 54,401 of NW_028171103.1, forward strand.
ACACGAGGAGGCATCCTGTCACATCTTTTCACCTGCCAGCGCGGACTCTCAATGGCGAGGTGTAACGCATGGGAGGCTCACACTACCCCCCACCATTTCCTGTCTCTGCTGTGCATGCGTCCCCCAACCGACCTGTAGGAGTCGCTGTCCACAACGTCCAAATGACCACCCATCGACTTCAGGGACCGAAACTAAAGCCTGCCGCCCGCCAGGGGCGGTCTGTTTTTACCTTTGGCGCATGACACTTAGAGGGCTGCCCGCCGTGTGGCGTGTAGACGTGTAGTTCATAAGCAGGCCCCTAAAAATATTTGTATGCGAACGGTAAAAATCAATTACGCGCACGCTGTGCGAATACAGATTATAGCCTCTCTCGTCTTTTTTTTCCTCCGCTGCGAGATCGTTAAAAAACTACAAGTCCCACATTGCACTCAAGCCAACGGTCCAATCACAGTAGAGTGAAGTGACTGGTTTCATGGGAAATAAAGCAAATGACCAATCGGAAGCTCTCATTTTTCTTGTTTACTTCCTGAAACTCCGCGATCAGGGCTCTCGTTTTCCGAGACACCAACTTATTATAGTCTCTCTTACCAATAGCAATAGATTTTAGAACACCTAGATTTATCGATAGCAATAGTAATATAACGTTAATGCAACAAAACGAATGCCTTGCTTTGTTAATCATAACGTTGATGCAGTAGCGTATGTCGGTGTGTTGGCTGTAACGGACATGACAATAACATAACGTGTACACATTAAAATTGCGATAATCTATTCTAACATTTTCAAATCGATGCAGTTGAATTTCCCCCTTAGGATCGATGCATTGTTACACCCCTACACCAAAGTCACTGGCCCACTGTGTATCTGTGTGTATAATAACTTGGCTAGCGTTATCAACAGCAGAGGTGGGCAATGGGTCCAGACCGTCCAGCTGCAGCACCGGAGTGCAAGTGATGTGATGTAATTGGCAGACTCGACTGTCAATGAATGGTCTACCTGACACGCAAACTCAAACAATGTTTCTGTACTGGAGGTGTGATTGATTGATTGATTGAAAACTTTATTAACAGATTGCAGAATGGGTACAATACAGTACAGCTCAATACACACAATTGTTAAGGGGATGCAGACCAGAGAAAGACTTTCGTCTTGTTTACATCAGGGTCCCCCATTTCAATTAATCAGGAAAGTGTACAGTAGGAAAGTGTACAGTATTTCAATAGGCAACCCTGAAAGGATTATTTTTCTAGAAGAGCAACACAGCCAAAACAGACAGTGGAGCTGTTTGCAGATAGCAAGCATTTTGACTTATTGCGTGGTGGCGATGTCTTGCAGATAATACAACTACAAGTATGATTATATAATATATATTTTATTTAAAAAAAAAATTGTATATATAAAATATATATTGGCAGGTAAGAAATATGCTTGGCGGGTAGACTCTTCCCATCTACCCGCCACTGGCCGGTGAGTCAAAAAGTTAATTTCGCTCCCTGATCGACTTCCACCCGCTAACTCTGCCAATTGAGCCAGTATGACGGCCGGCCCAAGCCGGAGGCAATGCCGACACCCGGATTCGAGACCGGAGTCTCTTGCGTCGGTGACGACCGCAATCTCCGCTGCGCCACCCAGCCGCCCCCAAGTCAGCATGTTATATTATTTCAAGACATGTCAATACCGCCTAAGCCCTCTGTGTACGCTGAGGCTAAGGGACCATGCTAGGTTTGACCTGTTAGTGACATCACACATACGACTCAAGATTTCAGGGAAGTACAGAGAAGCTCTCTCTCTCTCTCTCCAGGGGAAGCATGTGAAAATGGGGCTCTGGTGACAAGTTCTGCACAAAACAACACTCTTGTATACCCAAAACCACACGTCCCGGAGGAGATAGCCATGAATAAAACACGTTTTTGAGTGGAGAAGACCTTTAAAAAGACACAAAGTATGGATCTCTTTTTTTTCTGCTACGGTGGGATGATGTTATTTAAATGACAGCGCCACATTAATATGTACTCTAGCGAGAGGAACGCCTGCCATTTATCAAACAAGACCAGGAAACAATGTAGCCAAGCTGTTCACACACGCATGTATAATACATCCACTTAACGCGTGGCTCACCGCGACAAGACGATGTGCAAAATCACTATCACATTATTCCAAATGGCCTGTTCCTATAGTCCTAGAACTGTACCCACATGAAAACCAACTGTAATAAAACCCATATTATTGCTGTGGGGTTTTTTGTACACACTATAGCGATTTACATATACTGTACTTTAGGATACATACTGTACTTTCAGTACTTTAGGATACATACTGTACTTTATATACTTTATGATGCATACTGTACTTTATATACTTTAGGATACATACTATAATTTCAGTACTTTATGATACATACTGTACGTTCAGTACTTTATGATACATACTGTACTTTATATACTTTAGGATATATACTGTACTTTATATACTTTAGGATACATACTGTACTTTATATACTTTATGATACATACTGTACTTTATGTACTTTATGATACACACTGTACTTTATATACTTTATGATACATACTGTACTTTATATACTTTATGATACATACTGTACTTTCTGTACTTTATGATACATACTGTACGTTATATACTTTAGGATACATACTGTACTTTATATACTTTATGATACATACTGTACTTTATATACTTTATGATACATACTGTACTTTATATACTTTAGGATACATCCTGTACTTTATATACTTTAGGATACATCCTGTACTTTATATACTTTAGGATACATACTGTACTTTATATACTTTATGATACATACTGTACTTTCTGTACTTTAGGATACATACTGTACTTTCTGTACTTTAGGATACATACTATACTTTCAGTAATTTAGGATACATACTGTAATTTATATACTTTATGATACATACTGTACTTTATATACTTTAGGATACATACTGTACTTTATATACTTTAGGATACATCCTGTACTTTATATACTTTAGGATACATACTGTACTTTATATACTTTAGGATACATACTGTACTTTATGTACTTTATGATACCTACTGTACTTTATGTACTTTATGATGCATACTGTACTTTATATACTTTAAGATACATACTGTACTTTATGTACTTTATGATACATACTGTACTTTATGTACTTTAGGATACATACTGTACTTTATGTACTTTAGGATGTATACTGTACTTTCTGTAATGATATGACAGTAATAAGACAAGCATGTTCTCAGATTCAAGTTGAGTGGTGATCCTGTGTGTGTATGTGAGTGCGTGTGTGTGTGTGTGTGTGTGTGTGTGTGTGTGTGTGTGTGTGTGTGTGTGTGTGTGTGTGTGTGTGTGTGTGTGTGTGTGTGTGTGTGTGTGTGTGTGTGTGTGTGTGTGTGTGTGTGTGTGTGTGTGTGTGTGTGTGTGTGTGTGTGTGTGTGTGTGTGTGTGCATTTCTTGTGTAGTGGTGCATACTGCTTAATGTTCTCGAATCCCCCCCCCCCCCCCCCCCCCACACACACACACACACACACACACACACACACACACGCACACACACACACACACACACACACACACACACACACACACACACACACACACACACACACACACACACACACACACACACACACACACACACACACGCACACACACACACACACACACACACGCACACACACACACGCACACGCACACACACACACCACCGCCAATTTAAGCGATCAGTTAGATGTCTGTCCCGGCTGAGGGATGGAACGCTGTCTGGTACGTCTAATCCTCGCTCACACGGTATACATCAACAATATGACACGCCGTTCTTTACGTGTTTTAAATGCTGGGATAAGGGCGCCGGTCCACCCTCCAAGCGGGGTCACGAACCCCCTGTCTTAAAGAAATATGAGCCGTGGGCAGAGAGTCATGACAACTAGATATGTTTAACCCTTGGACCGAAGCCATCCGTCAGCATGGAGGGACAGACCCACAGAGAAGCAGAACGGTCATACTTAAAGCTCCAGCCTGTGTCCTTCCCTGGACGCGTCAACACGGGGGTGCACCCACACACAGCTTGGTTTGACCCCAGGTAAGTACCACGTCTGCAACTCAATCCATTTTAAATCTGTATATAGATCTGTTTTAGTCCAGTGTTTGCAAACAGTACCCGTGTAAACAAGAACAAAGCAAATACCAATTGAAACTCATATTTACCTGTGGTGTTGTGCTATTTGTACCTGTGGTGTTGATCTATTTGTACCTGTGGTGTTGAGCTATTTACCTGTGGTGTTGAGCTATTTGCCTGTGGTGTTGAACTATTTGTACCTGTGGTGTTGAGCTATTTACCTGTGGTGTTGATCTATTTGTACCTGTGGTGTTGAGCTATTTACCTGTGGTGTTGAGCTATTTGCCTGTGGTGTTGAACTATTTGTACCTGTGGTGTTGAGCTATTTACCTGTGGTGTTGTGCTATTTGTACCTGTGGTGTTGAGCTATTTGTACCTGTGGTGTTGAGCTATTTGCACCTGTGGTGTTGGTCTATTTGTACCTGTGGTGTTGAGCTATTTACCTGTGGTGTTGTGCTATTTGTACCTGTGGTGTTGAGCTATTTGTACCTGTGGTGTTGAGCTATTTGTACCTGTGGTGTTGTGCTATTTGTACCTGTGGTGTTGTGCTATTTACCTGTGGTGTGGAGCTATTTACCTGTGGTGTGGAGCTATTTGTACCTGTGGTGTTGTGCTATTTACCTGTGGTGTGGAGCTATTTACCTGTGGTGTGGAGCTATTTACCTGTGGTGTGGAGCTATTTACCTGTGGTGTGGAGCTATTTACCTGTGGTGTTGAGCTATTTGTACCTGTGGTGTTGTGCTATTTACCTGTGGTGTGGAGCTATTTACCTGTGGTGTGGAGCTATTTACCTGTGGTGTTGTGCTATTTACCTGTGGTGTGGAGCTATTTACCTGTGGTGTGGAGCTATTTACCTGTGGTGTGGAGCTATTTACCTGTGGTGTTGATCTATTTACCTGTGGTGTTGATCTATTTACCTGTGGTGTAGATCTATTTACCTGTGGTGTTGATCTATTTACCTGTGGTGTAGATCTATTTACCTGTGGTGTAGATCTATTTACCTGTGGTGTTGATCTATTTACCTGTGGTGTTGATCTATTTACCTGTGGTGTAGATCTATTTACCTGTGGTGTTGATCTATTTACCTGTGGTGTAGATCTATTTACCTGTGGTGTAGATCTATTTACCTGTGGTGTTGATCTATTTACCTGTGGTGTTGATCTATTTACCTGTGGTGTAGATCTATTTACCTGTGGTGTAGAGGTATTTACCTGTGGTGTTGTGCTATTAACCTGTGGTGTTGAGCTATTTACCTGTGGTGTGAGCTATTTACCTGTGGTGTTGAGCTATTTACCTGTGGTGTTGAGCTATTTACCTGTGGTGTTGTGCTATTTACCTGTGGTGTTGAGCTATTTACCTGTGGTGTTGTGCTATTTACCTGTGGTGTTGAGCTATTTACCTGTGGTGTTGAGCTATTTACCTGTGGTGTTGTGCTATTTGTACCTGTGGTGTCGATCTATTTACCTGTGGTGTCGATCTATTTACCTGTGGTGTCGATCTATTTACCTGTGGTGTAGTGTTAGTCCTTATATTAAGAGCTCCAGCAATCAACTACTAGATAATTAAAACACGTTTACTAGAGAATTAAAACATGTCTACTAGATAATTAAAACATGTCTACTAGAGAATTAAGACATACTGTATCTACTAGAGAATCAAAACATACTGTATCTACTAGAGCATTAAAACATGTATACTAGATAATTAAGACATACTGTATCTACTAGATAATTAAAACATGTTGTCTACTATATAATTAAGACATACTGTATCTACTAGAGAATTAGGACATACGGTATCTACTAGAGCATTCAAACATATCTACTAGATAATTAAAACATAATGTCTCTTCTTTTGTTTCAGCATTCTCGACTGTGGGGCTACACACGTTTGTTTACTTTTGGAACACCCGATTGGGCCTTTTAATGTAAGTGAAGGTGACAATTCTGTGTAGACAGATCGCTGTGATCAAGACGATAGCTCACTAGACGCCCAGGAGCTCCAGCACAGCCACGTTTAATCATCACCAGAGATAAGGAGCCCGAGACAAGACACACTGAGGAGGAGAGAGAGGAAGGGATATGAGTAAAGAGGTTAGGCCGTAGAAGAGGAGATGATGAGGAATATGAGGGGATGGATGGATGGATGGCTGGATATATGGAAAGATGGATAGATGGATGGACAGATGGATATATATATATATATATATATATATATATATATATATATATATATATATATATATATATATATATATATATATGGATGGATTGCTGGATATATAGAATGATATATGGACAAATGGATGTACAGGTGCAGCTCGATAAATTAGAGTACCGTGGGCAAGTTATTTTATTTCAGTAATTAAATTAAAAAAGTGAAACTCTCGTAGATTATAGATTCATTACACACAAAGTGAAATATTTCAAGCCTTTATTTGTTTTAATTTTGATGATTATGTCTTACAGCTGATGAAAGCCCAAAAGTATGTATCACCAATAATCTTTTTTAAATAGATGTATTTTTCTTCATATATAAATGTCGGCCTTCTGAAAAGTATGTTCATGTATGTTCACTCGGTACTTGGTTGGGGCTCCTTTTGCACAAATGACTGCATCAATACAGCTAAATATATAGACTTTTCCACGATATTCTAATTTATTTGGCTGCACCTGTATATATGGAGGAATGGGTATATGGATAGGTGGATACATAGATGGATATATGGATGGATAGATAGCTATATGGATGGATGAATATATGGATGGTTAGAATAATGGATATATGGATGGATATATGTATGTATGGATGTGTATGGATGTATCTACTGTATGGATGCATGCATGGATGTATGTATGTACGAAGGGCAGCATTATATACGCATCGATCCACCGGGGAGACTTCCGCCAGAAACAGGATGACATGTTGCTGGCGACTGTGTTGTTCGCCCACATCAGCCTCCGCAAACAGCCAGGAGGACACATGCTGCTGCATCAGCTTCTGCAAACAGCCAGGACACAGTCTGCTGCACACTTGACTGCGGCCGCTGTGGATTAGAGATCCTCACTACAGATTGGTATAAGCTGAGGTCAGGTTGGTGTGTGGATAGCGCTCGCAGCATTACAGTAATGCTTCATTATTCTACACCACAGTCTGGCCTAGTCTGTACACACTGTACACACACACACACCAGGTACAGGAATCCTCGTCACTATACTCTCCACACACACACAAGTACACATGAGCACACACATACAGTACACACACACACACACAACACACATTCTGCATTCGCTCACACACAAACGGTTACTTTAAACACAATGGAAAGGACACGAGTTTAAAGGAACGAGGGAAAAAAGGTCACTTTAAGGAAATAACTGTTGTGGTTCTTGTATAGTATAGTTTAGAAATAGTAAGTATAGCATACGGATATAGAGTAAAAACTGTATTAGTGTACATGGGACCCAGTGCCTTATTTCATAGCTCAAATTGTATTGCATTTATCTCAGGACTTTAACATGTCTATTTTATCATGTCTATTTTATACTGCTGTCAATAGATACTTTTTTTTTACTAATTAATCTCACAATTTTCTGTAATTAATCTAGATTAATCTAGATTAAAAATTGCATTTTTCTACTTAAGACAGAAGCTTGTAACATATATTTACTTGAGTAAAATCATGGAATTAAAATGTAAAATCAACACAAATAAAATACATTTAGATTCAAAGACTATTTTAATAGCTTTCTTTGAATACAGTTTCTCTCCTGTGAAATACAAATGTTCAACAAAACCATCAACTTTGACTTTTCTTATATCCGCGGCGCTAAGATTGACGATTTTTCACTCCATAGATTAATCTAGATTAATTGATTTTTAATGCTTTAAATAATTTGTATTAATCTCCAAAGTTAAAGCGTTAATTTTGACAGCCCTACGTATTTTATTATCTTCTACTTATTTGATTTACTATTGTATTATTGCACAATCAAAGCGGGCATGGCCACCCGCATTTCACTGTAGGCCTATGCCCTGGTATGTATATGTGACAAATAAACGTCTTGAATCTTGAATCACTACGGTTACAGTTAGGGTTAAACCGGAGAAGCATAAACAAGCGCCTTGGGTGGCGAAAATACTTGGAAATGTTTACACTGTAATGGACATACTTTCACCCAGAACGTCCCCCGTGACTCTCCCACACACACCACCAGCATGGCGTTAGATCAAATATGATGGGACAAGAAGGACAAGAAGGCCCTACAGAGTGTGGTGCGCTCAGCCGAGCGTACCACGGGTACTGCGCTACCTCCCCTGCAGGCTCTATACAACAAGAGGTGCAAATCCAGAGCCTGCAGGATAATGAAAGACCCCCACCACCCCAATAACAGCCTGTTCCAGCTGCTGAGGTCAGGCAGACGCCTGCGAATTCTAGAGACTAAGACGGAGAGGCTTAGGCTAAGCTTCTTCCCCCAGGCCATCATAGCCTTGAACAATGAACATTGAGAGACACAGAAACTGAACTATCCACACACAAGTACATACACGACACGCACGCTGAGCACGCTCACACACTAGCAGCCACTTTAACACTCATGCCGCACACACGCACACTTATGGCCAGAGGAAAGGCCACTTAAAGTAGTATAACTTCAGGAACAGTGTATTGCACTACTAAAGCTAACTAGCATGTCCTATATGCTCTGTAAATACTAATGTACAGATACCGAGATGGCACACCATGTACCTGTTTATTGCACTGGTTTATTGGATTCTATTAATATGTTGTACCACTGTATTTTTATTGGATTCTATTATATGTTGTACCACTGTATTGCACATCGTCGCGGGCAAGACCAGCCGCATTTCATTGTATACCTGTATACCGTGACAATTAAAACTCTTGAATCTTGAATCTTGAATCTTGAATGGGATAAGATTAGATAAGATATTCCTTTATTGATCCACTTGGGGAAATGCGGGCGTCATAGCAGCAAAGGGGAGGGGGGGGGTGAGGTACAGGTATGGGCAGGGTGATAGTAGACAGACATAAATATATGCAATAACATTATATCTGAATATTAAAACCTCTTAACCTGAGCCCCCAAAATTGGCCATTTTAGTTTTCGTTTTTGAGGACTGCATACTTTTTCTTGCAAACCAAAACAACATACGTTATCCTTATAGCACATGCATGAGCCTGGTCTCTTTTGAAAGATGACATTCCAAAGTTTCTGATTCAATAAAGAAAATTCACTTTTAGTGCTAATGAAATAGAGTAACATAGGTCTGAACTTGAGTTGTAAAAAAACTTGTTACTCAAGTTTTTCTGTAGTAGTTAGTAGTCCAGAGGTAGTATGTCCCCCGAAGGTGGTATGGCTTACAAATCCATACGGACCCATAGCCTGAAGCCTTATGTAGTACATGTCCAAATTTCATAAAGATCCATTCATAAATGAGTGATTAGGAGTGATTTTGGTAAACTGTGTACAAAATAAAAACTCAGTCTTCTCATAGACTTCAATTAATTCTGCTGTTTTTCTCTTCCTGTTTTTGCTCGTTAGTTTTACACCTAGATCCTAGATCATACATCCCCAGATGGGGTATCATTGGAAAGCCACACTCATTGGCTACAACCCTCCATAATAATTTTCGAGATCGCCAAATGATTGACGGAACTAGAGCCCCAAGAGTCGGGAGTGGTATTTTGCGCAATACCATGTACTTTGCACAAGCCTCAAATACCGGCATGTAACTCGAGAACCGGTGAACGGATTTGACCGGATTTTATCGCTATCGACAGGCAACAAATAAGCCTTCAATTCGATATATATATTGTATTACAAAATATGCACACCCGAGCCACTAGATGTTTCCAAAGTGCCGGTGGGCAAATCATCCTCAAAAGGGCCCACATGTGGGCCCTTGCAGTTTAAGCGGTAACATGAAGAAAAGTAAACCTGTGTAAACACAGGTGCAGATGGTAATCTGTATGCCCTGTGTATGTACTCTCTGCTGGGAGACTTCAGAATGTTTATTTTGGGATGAAGAAGGCACTTCAAAATAATACCCGGTTTGTTTATCCTCCTCCTAAGATTCTGAAATATATATATATATAATAATAATAATAACAATCTACTCGATTTCAACATCTGAAAAACCCTAAACATGGAGAGAAAATGCTTGGCACATTCCCAGAGGTATATCTGCATCTGAAACAAGGCAGTTGCCTTCAGAACGAGCAGCACGTTGAGAGAGAGTGAGCAGCACATGTCTTCCTGGCACGACACACCTCCTCCAACCAGCCCCTCACTCCTCGAGACAACATCAAAGGGATCCTGAGCGTGGATGTTTAATTCGATGCGCGCCGCGCCGTCATGTAATAATAACGTGAGTAGGGTTATTATTGTGCATCGCCTGCGAGATGTGCGATAAAGGACTTGTCTCAGACGACATCGAACACACTCGTCCAGAGCAGAGAACAACACGACGGAAACGCAATATTTACGCACGATGCAGAACATCCCAGAAATATACAAAATACAAGCGATTGAGTCAGGCACGTGCACACATAGAGCCCAAGGGGTGCTTGAGCACCTGCCCTTTTGAGCCTCATAAAAAATTGCCCCTTTTGGAAAAAAATAATGTTTTTTTTTTTAAATAATTACCGTTACGCATATAGACTGCCCTTCCAACTGAAAAATTTCAGGATAGGCCTCTCCGCGGACCTATATATTTTATCCATAGCGTGGGTGGTGATAATGATGATGATAGAAACCGCTGTGGTGCATACAGTTGAATGCTGGTATTACACTCATTGAGGGACACGAAGAAGTCACGTCCAATGGGATTTGGGGAGCTCAGATACAAATCGGGATTGGAATAAAAAATGCATTTATATTAAACAATACAGAATATACAGCACTTCTTGGGGTCTGTAGGGTAAGCACTTATTCCCTCCCCCCTGAACATTTATGGAGATGTATGGGCCTTTTAAGTCAGTGATAAAAGTGTCTTTCAAGGATAAGTGAGCTCCTGCACTGATTATTATAGTTCAATATTCAATATTTGATCACCAAAACCCCCCCAAAAAGCATAGAAAGGGGGCCTCCCCCCGCCCGAAAAGGGCCCTTAGAAATCGGGCTCGCTAGCTGTGCATGCTCGGTTAAAACACACACAAGTAGGGCGGCTGATTGGCGCAGTGGGCAAGGCGCTCGCCACTAACACAGGATACGCTGGGTTCGAGCCCAGCTCTCGGCGTTGCTACCAGCTGGCCGGTCGTTCATACTAACACAATTGGCAAGTGTTAGATGGTGGGAGAGCCGGTGGGTGGGGATTGGACGTTGTGGACAGCGACTCCTACAGGTCGATTTGGTGACGCCGGTGCGGCGGAAAAAGGAAGTAGCGGGGGCAGCGTGAGCCTCCCACGCGTTACTCCTCGCCACTGAGAGTTCGAGCTGCTGCGGTGAAAAGATGCGACAGGCTGCCTCCTTGTGTACCGGAACTTTGAGATATATACTTATATATACAGTAGTATATACAGTTCCAAACACAGTTTTAGTGCAGAAAGATGAATGCTGTCTTCTTCCACCATTTGGGTCATTCTACCACTGGGTGCTGTTCGTACCAACGACCTCCAGTGATTTGCATTTGAAACAGCTGTCCTGTTGTAATTAGCACATGTATAGCTTAATATAGTTATAGTTAAGGAGTCGGACTGGCCTGAGGTCTGTGCTTGAAGCATTTGCAGTTGAAACGTCACTAGAGTAGTTGACATCAAGGTGTGTGCACTTCAATCTGGAGACTACTGTATATATATATATATTAGGGATGCACTGATATGAAAATTCTCGACCGATACCGATTGTTCAAATAACACAATCGGTCGATACCGATATTTTGTTATTTGTGCCTGGCAAAAAAATTTAGATTTTTGAAAACAAAAAGTTTTTCTATTTTTATGATGTTCTCTCTCTCTCTCTTACAGAGTACTGTATATTTGTATGTCTCTAAATGTTTCGATGCATTGGACATGGATGACTCTTATGTAAACAAGCCAACAGTTTACAGGAGTAAGGGAGTAGGCAGGGTTTTAGTGTTCTGTTCAAAGTTTGAACATGTGAACCAGATTAACATGACACAAATTGAGTACATTTTGATTGACAGTCGATTATGCCAATTACGTCACACCACTTGCACCCACCTCTGCTGTTCTTACCACCAATCGGAAGCGCTTATTTGCTTTTTTACTTCCTGAAAGTCCGCCATTGCTCTACTCAAGACTCAAAACAACTCTGACTTTTCCGAGACAGTAAGTTAATTTGACTTATTCTAGTCTAATGACACCTAGATGTATCAATAGCAATATTAATATATATGTAACGTTAATGCCACAAAACGAATGCCTTTGTTAATCATAACGTTGATGCAGTAGCGCATACAGTATAGTGCGTGATCGTGTATTTTGTATGTGGTTGTGTTGGCTGTAGCGGTACCCACATGAGACATGTTGCGCGTGTGTGTGTGTGTGTGGGGGGGTTGTGCAGTTTGTTACTGAAGGCCCTGACTGAAACCCTACGGTACGCTACTGAAATGGATAATAATAATAATAATAATAATAATAATAATAATAATAATAATAATAATAATAATAATAATAATAATAATAATAATAATAATAATAATAATACACTTTATTTGTATAGCACCTTTCATACAGAAACTGCAGCTCAAATAGCTTCACAACAGAAAAAAGACAGGCATAAAATGAGCTCATAAAGTGCAGACATATAAAATCACAGTTGTTCACATTAGGATCTAATAACATCCCAACAGGCCACCTTGTTTATGGTTTGATTCAGTTTTAAATAGACAATAGTAAAAAGAGTAAGATAAAATAGACAGAGTAAAATAGTGCAATAGTGCAGTGCAATCAAATTGTAGAATAGAATAGATAAAAAAAAAAAAAAAAAAATATATATATATATATATATATATATATATATATATATATATATATATATATATATATATATATATATATATATATATATATATATTTTACAGTGCAATAAAATAGTTCTGGATTACTGTTCAACAGTTCAAAGTCCTCTTTACCTTCTCTGTTTGGTATCCACAGTTTAAAACTTGACAGTCTTCCCTCCTGTTTTATACCCACTTTGACCCTTTGAACCTCCCACTCAGGGCAAACCTCCTTCTCAGGGTGCAGTTATATTGCAGTTCTATCAATTTCATACTGAAATTATACTTATCGGCCACTGCCATCGGTAAATTGTGTATTATCAGCCAATAAGCCGATTGCAGTCAACAAGGCACATATCGGCCGATACCGATACGCAACCGATATATCAGTGCACCCCTAATATATATATATATTATATATGTAACGGATGGTACCGTGAAGCGCAGTCACAAAGGACTTCAGATGTTGTGAAGTGACCGGGGTGAGTAGCGGTGCTGTGGGTTAAACTCACTCTCATCCTCAAAAGACACATAGACACGTTACAAAGCAGTGAGTTCACCTCTTGGTATAGCGGTCTGTGCTGTCGCCCTCGGGGCAAGTTTAAGGTGACGATGTTACAACCGTTACATATATATTACATTTTAATTGACTGAATCACTAACCTAACGCCTATATCAACTATTGTGTGTATATAGTAGGGCTGTCCCCGACTAAGGATTTGGATGGTCGACTAGGATTGGCCAAAATGTGATGTTAGTCGACTATTGGTCGACAACAAAAATTATAATATTTTTACATTACATTTACATTTTTTATTTTTTTTTTCATTCCATTTGGGCTGTGGGGGTGCTTAATGTCTGAAGGAGTCGACTGAATGCTTCTTGTCCTCTGCAAAAGCATACAATTGGTCCACTGATGGATACATCTTGATATTTGTCTAGTCTAGTGTGTTCATTAGATCCATAAAATCCTCTTTCAGTGCCTCTGTGCCTGTTTTCTTAGGCAGTTAGCCTCTGGTATGCGTGCCATTAGCGTTAGCCACGCTCCTAGGCCTCTTTTCTTTTGGAAAGAATGATACAAAAAAAATAAAAATGATTTATTAAACATTTTTTTTATTTATTTTTTTATTATATTCGACTAAGAGGTTGGCCAGTCGACTACAGCTCCTTTCGACCGATTAGTCGACTAATCGATTAATAGGGGTCATCCCTAGTATATAGTATATATAAATATATATATATATATATATATATATATATATATATATATATATATATATATACATATATATTACATTTTAACTTACTGAATCACTAACCTAACGACTATATCAACTCTTGTGTGTATACGTCCGTCGTTGACTCTCCATGACTACAGGCAGACAGGCAGGTTACCCCCTACAGCCCTAGACATCTGTGCATGTGCAGGCAATCTAGAAACGCCCATCACAGACTAAGGCTACGTTTAGACGGAGAGAGTCTGAACAGAAACCGCAAAAGTCGCTTTGCGGTCTCACTTTTAATTTTGCGTTTAGACTAGTGTTTTGGGGTGGAATTCTCCGTGCAGACGAGGCTGTAACTACTCGAGACGACTGAGCCCCGCTGTCACACGATTGGCGCATATGTCACATGATGTGCTGTGAAGACCCGCCCTACTCTGCCTCTGATTCGCAGACTGTGGGTGAGGAATGTGATTGGACCAAAGCAGAGTCACTCACAGACAGTGGCTCCAGTCCGCGGGACAGATTCTGTACTGCCAAAAAAAAAGGACTGCCAATGTAGCCTTCAGGTGATCTCCAGTCCGTAGATAGAATCAGACATGCTTGTTCGCTTTGTTTACGCTTCTAGGCTACTGGCGCATGCCTGTGATGTAAGCAGTAGGCGCGACGAGAGCCTTGACAACCCTTTCGTCATCGTTTTATGCGGTTTGACAGTTTAGATGAGAGCGCAAAGGTCTATCGTTTCTAGGAATTCCACCTGGAAGGTGGTCTCACTTTTTGCGGTTTCACCCCGTAAAAAGTCCGTTTCCGTATAAACGAAAGGCACATCCGAAAAAATATTTTTGCGGATTCACCTGCTAGCGTTTCCGTCTAAACAGGGCCTAAGTAGGACAATAATGTAATGTCCTGGCCTGAGGGGGGGGGGGGGGGGGGGGACACACACACACACACACACACAAACCCTGCCAGATTGCAATCCAATCCCCAACCTTGGTGCACCAATGGAGCACTAAGCTACACCTTGCGAGCGCACCGTCCCAGACGATGGAGAGCGTAATGACACACTGAGTGGAGACCTGCATGGTGCCTGAGACTGAGCTGCCTTGTGGTGCTGCTTCCAGATTGAGCAGTCCTCTACTGTGTGGTGCTGATTCTAGATTGAGCAGTCCTCTACTTTGTGTTGTGGACTCCAGATTGATCAGTCCTCTACTTTGTGTTGTGGACTCCGGATGAGACTCTAGTCAGATAACTTTGTATTGAAAACACTTTTAATGAAGGGGTCGGACTGGACTTCATTCCTCATCTCCACCATACATGGGTCTGGATTAGCCATGTGCATTAATACAAAGGCTTTGTGGCTGGGAGCGAGCGAGACAGAGAGAGAGAGAAAGAGAGAGAGACATATATAGATAGATATAGAGCGAGATATAGAGTGAAATATCTATATATAGATAGATGGTGTGTCTTGGTCTGTAACGTTGTGTTCGCTCGGTCCTCGTCAACCCGTACATATATCAGATGTGATTAGTGATGCACGATATATCGGCCGATATGGCAGTTTTTTACACATCGGTATCGGTCCGATATCAAGATAGGACCGGTATAGGCCGATATAAAAAAATTAATAAATCTTTATTTTTTTTACATGTTTTGGCCTTAAATAGTTTAAAAATATCAGTAATTTCTGAAAATAAGTTACAAAAGTAAAACAAATTATATAAATGCGTTTTGGAAAATAGCTCTTTATTTGATTATCATAAAAAAGCATTTTCTATACAGAGATATCGACATCTGTAATATCGGTATCGGCCAGAACAGCAATATTAATATCGGTTATCGGTATCGGCCACAATTTTCACATTGGTGCATCACTAGAGGTGATCCTATAGGTTAGAAGATCAGGACCAATCACATCCAAGGCAGCAGCTGCAGACAGTCTCATGATGCTCCATGTTCACAGTAAAGTATGTTTGCACCACGACAGGTGAAAGGTCACTGATAAACGTGGGCATCATGGATGAGTTGTATGTCCATGTCCCAGCCAACCAATTAGATGAGCTGTGTGACCCTGTTCCAACCAACCAATCAATTAGCTGTATGACCTTGTTCCAACCAACCAATCAGATGAGCTGTATGACCCTCTTCAAACCAACCAATCAGATGAGCTGTATGACCCTGACACACACAGGCACACGCACACGCACACGCACACACACACACACACACACACACACACACACACACACACACACACACACACACACACACACACACACACACACACACACACACACACTGGTATTGCTATTGTAGATTATATGCTATTTCTAAGGGCATTGCATTGGTTTTCACTTCCTTAACTAAAGCAGGTTTCCTTGTGCAGAGGACAGGGCAACATCTTCACAACCTCAAAGTGTCCTCCTCACAACCCCATAATGTCCTCCTCATATCCTCAAAGTGTCCTCCCTCACCACCCCATAATGTCCTCCTCATATCCTAATAGTGTCCTCCTCATATCCCCATAATGTCCTCATCATATCCTAATAGTGTCCTCCTCGCAACCCCATAATGTCCTCCTCACAACCCCATAATGTCCTCCTCATATCCTCATAATGTCCTCCTCACCACCCCAGAATGTCCTCCTCACCACCCCAGAATGTCCTCCTCACAACCCCAGAATGTCCTCCTCACAACCCCAGCATGTCCTCCTCACAACCCCAGAATGTCCTCCTCACAACCCCAGAATGTCCTCCTCACAACCCCAGAATGTCCTCCTCACAACCCCAGAATGTCCTCCTCACCACCCCAGAATGTCCTCCTCACAACCCCAGCATGTCCTCCTCACAACCCAGAATGTCCTCCTCACAACCCCAGAATGTCCTCCTCACAACCCCAGAATGTCCTCCTCACAACCCCAGAATGTCCTCCTCACCACCCCATATGTCCTCCTCACAACCCCATAATGTCCTCCTCACCACCCCATAATGTCCTCCTCACAACCCCAGCATGTCCTCCTCACAACCTCAAAGTGTCCTCACAAGAATCCTCACATCAATATACACACACTCATATGCATGTACGTGCATACACACATAAAACACACACACACACACACACACACACACACACACACACACACACATACAGTACACAACTCACACTCACTCTCACTCACACACGCACACACACACACACACACACACACACACACACACACACACACACACACACACACACACACACACACACACACACACACACACACACACACACACACACACACACACACACACATACAGTACACACACTCACACTCACTCTCACTCACACACGCACACACACACACACCAACACACACACACAACACACACACACACACACACACACACACACACACACACACACACACACACACACACACACACACACACACACACACCACACACATACACACATGCAGTACACACACTCACACTCACACTCACACTCACACAGAGAGCGAGTATTGGAGCTATCCCAAATGCACCCTGCTGTGTAAACAGAACGGACAAAGAGAGGGCGAGCGAGAGAGAGAGAGAGAAAGAGAGAGAGAGAGATAGAGAGAGAGAGAGAGAGAGAGAGAGAGAGAGAGAGATAGAGAGAGAGAGAGAGATAGAGAGATAGAGATAGAGGGAGAGAGGGAGATATAGATATATAGAGAGAAAGAGAAAGAGAAAGAGAGATATACATAGATATATAGAGGGAGAGGGATACAGAGAGGGATAGAGAGAGGGATATATAGTAATGGATATATTATATATATATATATATATATATATATATATATATATATATATATATATATATATATATATATATATATATATATAGAGAGAGCGAGGGAGATATAGGGATACATAGATAGATATAGATGGGGGGATATAGAGATATAGAGGGATAAAGAGAGATATACGTATAGAGAGAGGGATAGGGATAGAGGGATAAAGAGAGATATAGAGAAAGAGGGATAGAGAGATACAGATAGAGATATGGTATGACATGCTGGAGTCAACGAGAGGATAGAAGTGTTCGTCAGGAGGCTGACAAGGGGTTGACTACAGTGACAAGACTCCCAGTGAGAGCTGCGCTTCAGTCAAGTTGTCATGTTCAAGCTATGATGTGTCCTACATACCAAACTACAGAACAACCTCTCATTACAATGGAACAGAACAAAAGAAATACAGAATAATAATGTGCTGTAATATCAGATGAGGGGAAAAACAGAAATAACTTTTTAGATGAATTATACATATAAAACAAACGCACAAATATGGAGACGGATGTGTCGACTGACACATTGATGTGTCTCTAGTGAGACTGTGAAACGAATGGCAAACGGACTACATTTATATTAGCGCCTCACATTCGCCCACACATCGGTGGCGGAGGCAGGACCAATGCAAGGTGCCAACCCGCTCCGGGAGCAGTGAGGGTTAAGTGTCTTGCTCAATGACACTTCTGACACGCTGCCGGGGAGGAGCCGGAATAGAACCGGGAACCTTTCACGATTACCAGACGAGCGCTCTTCCCCCTGAGCCACTGTCGCCCCTGCATACGGAGGAGGGCTGGGGGACATAAAGGCTAGGACTCCTTGGAATATTTTAAATATTTAAGGATCCTGAAATATATTCACCTTTTTATATAATGGGAATGCAATGCAGGTATTGTGTATTTTATATTTAAAAAAATAATAATAATACAAAAAGAGCCCATATTATGACCATTTCCCTTAATATTTAATTTCCGTGGGCTATTTCCAAACATTTGCATGACTTTATGGTCAAAAGGCAGCTAGTTCCAGCTGCACAGACTCACTCACCTCAAACGGGTTGTTTATGCTCCTGTCTCTTTAAATGCAAATGAGCCGCTGCTCCCTGTGCTGCGCACTTCCTGCTTCATGGAATTCAGATCAAACTGTAAAACTAGGATCAAATACGAACAGAGATCCAAGCACATCCCGTTTCTCCTCGCCTACGATGTCAAGAAACACATTTTAGTAAAAGATAAACTTTCACGGGGCAAGCCGTCATTTTGAAAGAGGTACACGCGTGGTACATGGTGATCTAGACCTAGGCCTACAAACGAGGCGTTGGCAGCCAGTGAGCAGGGGGACATAATGACTCCCTCTGACCTGGACTCTGTGACTCTGTGTGACATGTTCTACATCAACCTCAATCTATATAAACACAGAGAAGAGTAGAATAAGTGATAGAAGAAGATAGAGCGATAGATATATATATAGATATAGCTATATATATATATAGAGAGAGATATATATAAATATAGATATAGATATATATATATAGAGAGATATAGAGAGAAATATATATATATATATATATATATATATAAATATATATAGATATATATATATATATATATAGAGAGAGAGAGAGAGAGAGAGAGAGAGAGAGAGAGAGAGAGAGAGAGAGAGAGAGAGAGAGAGAGAGAGAGAGAGAGAGAGAGAGAGAGAGAGAGAGAGAGAGAGAGAGAGAGAGAGAGAGAGAGAGAGAGAGAGAGATAGAGAGAGAGAGAGAGAGAGAGAGAGAGATAGAGAGAGAGAGAGAGAGAGATAGAGAGAGAGAAGAGAGAGAGAGAGAGAGAAGAGAGAGAGAGAGAGCGAGAGAGCGAGAGAGAGAGAGAGATAGAGAGAGAGAGAGAGATAGCGAGAGAGAGAGATAGAGAGAGAGAGAGAGAGAGAGAGAGAGAGAGAGGAGAGAGAGAGAGAGAGAGAGCGAGATAGAGAAGAGAGAGAGAGAGAGATATATATAGAGAGAGAGATATAGAGAGATATATAGAGAGATAGAGAGAGATAGAGAGATAGAGAGATATAGAGAGAGAGCGAGATAGAGAGAGAGATATAGAGAGATATAGATAGAGAGATAGAGATAGATATATATATATAGAGAGATATATATAGAGATAGATAGAGAGATATATATAGAGATATAGAGATAGATATAGAGATATATGGATATATAGAGATATATATAGAGATGAATATATATAATATAGATATAGAGCAATACAGATATATATTATATATATATATATAGCTAGATGGGGATATAGATATATAGCCATATGGAGATATAACATCATAATTATTTGAGTGCTGATGTGGTGACAGATTAGGAATTAAGGAGAGAGGATATAGGAGATAATATGAGATATAAGATGAGATGATGAGCGAAAAGAAGAGATAATAAGATAAGTGATAATAGATGATATAGATAATAGATAAATTAGAGAAGATGGTATGAGAAGATATGATATAATAATATATGATAATAGATGAGATGAGATGAAATGAGAGCATATGAGAATGAGATAAGAAGATAGGAGAGGATATAGAGGATATAAGAGAATAAAAGAGAAAATGAGAGAAAGGATATGATAGAAGGGAATAGAAGATGATACTGTATGCTAGAAGAGAAGAGATAAGAGCAGATGATATAATAGAAGAGGAGAATAAAAGATAATAGGAGATGATAGATGAGGAGAGGAGATGAGAGAAGAAAATAGGAGAGAAGATGATAGGATAGGAGAGGATGATAGAATAGAATAGGAGATGAGAGGATAAGAGTATACAAGAGCAGATGAGAGCAGACAAGAGGGCACGAGAGAAGAGGAAATGAGAGAATAGAATAGATAAGAGAAGAGAATATAAGATAAGTGGATAACAGAGGTGACAGATGAGAGCAGATGAAAGTAAAGGAGAGGAGAAAAGCCCTAAAACTAACTAAACTAAACCCCTGAACCTAACCCATCCCCACGAGGATACAACTAAATCTTGTTTTCTTTCATGGTGGGACATTTTTCCCTTCAGATATGTCTCTGAGCCAGCCAACAAATAAAGCAACTTTCTTTTTCCAGTGACTTGAACGGATTAGAGCTATACCATTGCAGGGTAATCCAATCACTGTAATCCGATTACATGTGATCTGTTTCTCCTCAATTTTGTCTTATAAGGAACGCTGCATGGTCGGCTACTGTAGGCTGCATCTCACTGCTGCGACCCACTGTCAGGGAAGCACTGACTCTATCCTATACTAGGGTCAAATTAACCTGACCTGCCAGGTCATCTCTTACACCGAACCATCTGGGAAGTCGTCCTTTGAAACAGTTTTCAGTCTTCTCACTGTCGTCACACCTAACTAGGGCTGACCTTCGATTTCTTTTTGGAATTCGAAGCTTTGAGGCCGAGATTCGATTTTAATTCGAAGCTTAGAAATAAATAAATAAATAATTTATTTTATAATTTTTTTTTAATTATTATTATAAAAAAATATATATATATATGTTGTGGGACTTGTACAGCACGTTGTTCAACTTTGTCAGTGCTGTAAAGTTTAAACATTTTAAAATCTTAGACAAACTAAACACTTTTTGCTTCCATGAAATATTGTAAGCCGTCATTTGAGGCTTTATAAACGCAGCACAATGAACACAAATCTGTCAGTGCCGAGTCCGACCTCATCTTAAATAACAAACAGCATTGCTTGTTGTAGTTAACAAAGAGAGGCAGAGTTGATTTTGCAAAAAAAAAAAGCATATATATATTTTTTTTTACATAATCGATTTTTTTTTC
Source organism: Notolepis coatsorum (assembly GCF_963971535.1). Lineage (NCBI taxonomy): Eukaryota > Metazoa > Chordata > Actinopteri > Aulopiformes > Paralepididae > Notolepis > Notolepis coatsorum. Next base: position 76,375 of record NW_028171103.1, read on the forward strand.
ATATTAGAATCCCATGCCCATCGAACGAAGCTTCGAAGCTTCGAAGTATTTAAAGGTGACATGTACTATAAATGTCATTTTTCAGTCTCTAGCATTGTATTATAGTAATAGGAGTTCGTATCAATGTGTTTTAGTGTCTAAATACCATATTGGCGGATTGCTCTGATTCAGCTCAGCCCCTTTCCTCCTCCAGTAAATCAGGCCATTTTGATTTGAACGGCTGATATACGTCATACGGCCACTGGGTAGCGCACAGTGATGCGATTGGCTCTGTGGTTGGAGCTAATGCCCGCCCCCATTCTACCTAGACTAGACAGCGAGTGGAAGCCACTTCCTCATGCTGCGAGGCGGAGTGGAGCCCGACGCCTCTGCGTGCGCTCTGGAGGGAGAGAGGGAGATAGAGATGGAGAGAGAGGGAGCACTTTGGGGGGGGGGGGGGACCTGCTGCGCGGCACACGGGAGAGGGGAGGAAGGGAGGCCCACAAGCTGCCGCGGTCCCCCCCCCCCCCCTCCCTCTCTCTCTCTCTCTGTCTCTGTCTCTCTCTCTCTCCCTCCCTCCGGAGTGTGCAGAGGTGTCGGGTTTCGCTCTGGAAGAATATCTCTCTCTCTCTCTCTCGCTCTCTCTCTCTCTCTCTCTCTCTCTCTCTCTCTCTCTCTCTGGGGTGTGTGCAGATGTGTCGGGTTTCGCTCTGGAAGAAGCTCTCTCTCTCTCTCTCTCTCTATCTCTCTCCCACCCCCCCCCCCTCTCTCTCTCTCTCTCTCTCTCTATCTCTCTATCTCTCTCTCTCTCTCTCTCTCTCTATCTCGCTCTGTCTACCAGTCGCTGTGTGGGCTGACTTGTCACTCAAAGTGCTTATGGGCGGAGCCAGGCCATAACAGCTTGAAATCCTGAGGCAGAAAAATGCTGGTTTTGAGTACTTGATTAGAAATATAAAACAATGATTATTTTTGGAATAAACCTTACAGATGTGTTACATAGACTCACAGGAATTGTGTAAAGTTGCCCAAAATAGTGCTAGGAATAGCAGTACATAGCCCCTTTAAGACAGCCCTACACCTAACCCACGCCGGAAGTGTTTCTCAACGGACCACTGTGGTTCGGGGTGCAAGCGCATAACTTGAAGCCTGACTAGATGTGAGTCTCACGTGAGCTTGTGATCTCGCTAAGCCAGCTGCCGTGCAATGTTAGGATGCAATAGGGTATTGGTATCAAGAGAACTACCACTGATACTAAGAAATGTGTATCATGTCATGATTTGCTGCATTTCTAACACATTGACGCATGTTAGATCATTATATATCTCAAACTGATGGTCAACATCTCTAATGTTTGGTCAAAGCAAACAGATCAGAACTCAATATCGGCGGTAGGGAAACAATATAAATATATATTTTCACCAGCAAGTACTCGGCTGTACTATACTGTCTTTACCTACTTACTCTAACTCACCATCTTTAGATAATAAAGTACTCAACCTCTACTGTCTTTAACTATGAATGAACACAACACTCTAACTTACCATCTTTAGATAATAAAGTACTCAACCTCTACTGTCTTTAACTATGAATGAACACAACACTCTAACTCACCATCTTTAGATAATAAAGTACTCAGCCTCTACTGTCTTTAACTATGAATGAACACAACACTCTAACTTACCATCTTTAGATAATAAAGTACTCAATCTCCACTGTCTTTAACTATGAATGAACACAACACTCTAACTTACCATCTTTAGATAATAAAGTACTCAATCTCCACTGTCTTTAACTATGAATGAACACAACACTCTAACTTACCATCTTTAGATAATAAAGTACTCAACCTCTACTGTCTTTAACTATGAATGAACACACCACTCTAACTTACCATCTTTAGATAATAAAGTACTCAGCCTATACTGTCTTTAACTATGAATGAACACAACACTCTAACTTACCATCTTTAGATAATAAAGTACTCAGCCTATACTGTCTTTAACTATGAATGAACACAACACTCTAACTTACCATCTTTAGATAATAAAGTACTCAGCCTATACTGTCTTTAACTATGAATGAACACACCACTCTAACTTACCATCTTTAGATAATAAAGTACTCAGCCTATACTGCCTTTAACTATGAATGAACACAACACTCTAACTTACCATCTTTAGATAATAAAGTACTCAGCCTATACTGTCTTTAACTATGAATGAACACAACACTCTAACTTACCATCTTTAGATAATAAAGTACTCAGCCTATACTGTCTTTAACTATGAATGAACACAACACTCTAACTTACCATCTTTAGATAATAAAGTACTCAACCTCTACTGTCTTTAACTATGAATGAACACACCACTCTAACTTACCATCTTTAGATAATAAAGTACTCAGCCTATACTGTCTTTAACTATGAATGAACACAACACTCTAACTTACCATCTTTAGATAATAAAGTACTCAGCCTATACTGTCTTTAACTATTAATGAACACAACACACTAACTCACCATCTTTAGATAATAAAGTACTCAGCCTATACTGTATTTAACTATGAATGAACACAACACTCTAACTTACCATCTTTAGATAATAAAGTACTCAGCCTATACTGACTTTAATTATGAATGAACACAACACTCTAACTCACCATCTTTAGATAATAAAGTACTCAACCTCTACTGTATTTAACTATGAATGAACACAACACTCTAACTCACCATCTTTAGATAATAAAGTACTCAGCATATACTGTCTTTAACTATGAATGAACACAACACTCTAACTTACCATCTTTAGATAATAAAGTACTCAACCTCTACTGTCTTTAATTATGAATGAACACAACACACTAACTTACCATCTTTAGATAATAAAGTACTCAGCCTATACTGTCTTTAATTATGAATGAACACAACACTCTAACTCACCATCTTTAGATAACAAAGTACTCAACATCTACTGTCTTTAACTATGAATGAACACAACACTTTAACTTATCATATTTAGATAATAAAGTACTCAACCTCTACTGTCTTTAACTATGAATGAACACAACACTCTAACTTACCATCTTTAGATAATAAAGTACTCGACATCTACTGTCTTTAACTCTGAACGAACACAACACTCTAACTTACCATCTTTAGATAATAAAGTACTCAGCCTATACTGACTTTAATTATGAATGAACACAACACTCTAACTCACCATCTTTAGATAACAAAGTACTCAACCTCTACTGTCTTTAACTATGAATGAACACAACACTCTAACTCACCATCTCTAGATAATAAAGTACTCAACCTCTACTGTCTTTAACTATGAATGAACACAACACTCTAACTCACCATCTTTAGATAATGCTGCTTGAAAACACTGTTCCTCTGGAAAACGTCAAACAGACTTGTATGGTTCTTCGTTAACGGATGATAAATCGAGGGGTTCACTCTCACCAAAAGGCTATTTTGTCTGCCGCCATCTGATAATAGGGCCATTTTTCAAATAGATGGCTGAGACAGGAGGATATGTCTATTTAGATAGGACCGCGGGCTTCTACAGTAAACAAATGGCATGGAGAACAGCTCGGCCCGTCCAGGGACACCATCCCACCCAGACAGCTTTGTTATCGACATTAAATACTCCGCTTTAAAAAAAAAAATGTCTTTGGTAAACGGAAGGGAATAGTTTAAATTATTTCTAATCTCCCAACAGTCTCTCAGTCAAAACTACAATTGATTGATTGAACATTGTATTGACAGATTGCAGAATGGGTACACTACAGTACAGCTCAATACACACAATTGTTAAGGGGATGCAGACCAGAGAAAGACTTTCGTCTTGTTTACATCAGGGTCCCCCATTTTCAATGCATCATAACATATATGACATACAGATAGACAGTACGGTTACATCTAGACATTTATGACATACCAGATCTACAAATATACAGTACTGTTTCTGAGTACAAAACTAGTCTGAAAAGAGAGTATATAACTTGTACATTGGAGGAGGTTGGTTGGGCGGGGCGGGGTGGGTAGGCGGGGGAAAAACTGTACACTGGAGGGGGTTGGGTTTGGACATTTACAGGGGCCAGTTTCAAATTGCAGTCTTTCATAGGTTCTCTTTGAGAGCGGTTTTGAAGGTGGGTAGTGATTCACATTCCTTTACAGCTGTGGGTAGGGCAAACAATGCTCATGGACCCGCGGTCTGTCGTTGACTGCTCGCTTGTGTTGTTCGTTGGATTAGTTTTGGATTATTTGGGCTCGCCAAACAAACTATCAAAACGTACACAGAACCGCGGTCTGTCGTTGACTGAGTCGCTTGTGTTGTCGCTGTGTGTCAGACTCTGGATTCTTTCGAACACCCGCCCACCTCTACCTCTGATTGGCTTACCATGACATTCTACTCAACCTCAGCCAATCGCGCGCTGCCCACTAACCAAGGAAACAAAGTATTGCTTCTCAGCGCAGAGATCTGTCTGATGAAAAAAACAGCTTCAATCATAGTAACGCACCGCATTGTTTGGCAGTAACGGTAATGGCGTTATTAACACTTTAATCGCCAAAAACGCTGGGCAGCGTCTTTCCCCGCCATGCTCATTCTGCCAAAGACGCTGGGCAGCGTCTTTGATATCAATATTTCAAAAATCTGTGATCGAAATCATATTTCTCCCCCGGAGACATGATATGTACTGTTGAGCCCCTCTCAACTCTCCAACGGTTCAAGAGCGCCATCTGGTGGCCGATCGGCGGATTGCCCAAACAGGAAGTGATGCGGATGAAGTGGTGCTCACCCATATTTCGTCCGGGCACTCACTATCGTTAGCGGGACTCCATCTTGACACACTGGACATCGATCAGTTGCAAATAACTCGATAAACAACATGATTTGGACGTTAACATAACATACTTATACTTTAGACCGTATTTTAGTATGAATATGTGAATGAAAAAGTATAATGTTGCTACACCCTGAACAACAGATATAGGACGTAGTAATGTCAATTTAGCAATACAATTTAAAAAGTTATAGCCCTGCAAAGAAGGGGAACTTCTCCATGTTAAATAGGGCTGGCGAGGGATGGTAAATAATGAATTTAACCCTGGCGATTAAAGTGTTAATATTACTTGTTACTGAAAAAACTAATGCTGGTATTTATAACGCCGTTATTCCCATCACTGGATGTCACAGTATGATGTCATAATAGAACATTCTAGAACATTTGTGATGTCACAGTATGATGTCATAATCAAACATTCTAGAACATTTGTGTAAAGTATATTCAACAATTCTCTCAGAATATCTCAGATCTCAGAAGACAAGTGAAGATCTCACTTGTTGTTTCCGGCTATTTGTCTGTAACCTTGAATATTTTCTGTAGATACAATTTAAAATCCCCACATGGAAAAGGAAACAATATCCTGTACAATCCTTAATGAGCTGCGTCTGGAGGGAAGGTTCTGTGATGTGGTTATTAAAGTCAACAGCACTGAGTTGAATGCCCACAAGGCCCTCCTGTGTGACTGCAGTTACTATTTCAGGTAAGTTTAGCTTGGTTCAGGTTAGCTTGGTTCAGGTTAGCTTGGTTAGTAAACATATACCATACTGTACATTTACTGTAAACAGATACTATACAGTACTTATACTGTAAACATATGATATACTGTACTTCTACTGTAAACATATATTATAATGTATGTCTATTGTACAAATATAATATACTGTATGTATACTGTAAACATATACTATACTGTACTTCTACTGTAAAAATATAATATATTGTATTTCTACTGTAAACATACAATATACTGTATTTCTACTGTAAACAGATACTATTCTGTACTTCTACTGTAAACAGATAATATACTGCACATCTACTGTAAACAGATACTATAATATAATTTTACTGTAAACATATACTATACTGTACTGCTACTGTAAAATAGACTATACTGCCATTCTACTGTAAACATATACTATACTGTACTTCTACTGTAAAAATATACTATACTGCACTTCTACTGTAAACATATACTATACTGTACTTCTACTCTAAACAGATAATATACTGTACTTCTACTGTAAACAGATACTATAATGTACTTCTACTGTAAAAATATACTATACTTCTACTGTGCTAAGACCCTATAATTCTACAGTGCAAATATATGACTACACAGGACAGAATGTTGCTTACTGTTTACTCATCAGATATCTCTATAATCTGCGTCCCACAGAGCCCTCTTCACTCGCTGGAGCGACTCAGATAAACCAGTCTACAGTATCCCTGGGGTGTCCCCGGGTATGATGCAGCTCATCATAGAGTACTCCTACACGCGATTTGTGCTGGTGACAGCAGAGAACGTGGAAGAGCTTCTGGTGGCTGCACTACCAGCTTCTCGTCACTGGCATAGTAGGAGCGTGCTCTGACTTCCTAGAAGGCCAGCTGTCTCTGGAAAACTGTGTCGGCATCTGGAGGTTCGTGGACATCTACTGCTGCCCTGACCTGAGGCGCAAGGCCCATCTCTTCATCGTGTGCCACTTTGAGGAGATGTTGCACGTCTCACAGGAGTTTGTGGAGCTGTCCCTGCAGCAACTGGTGGACATCATCGAGAGGGATGATCTGAACGTGAAGAGCGAGGAGACGGTGTTCGAGGCCGTCCTCCGTTGGATCAACCACTCCCGTGAGGAGCGTAAAACACACATCCCTTTGCTGCTGCCCAAGGTAACTAATTGTATTACTGTGCATTACATTAAGTACAGTGGTTCTCAAACACTTGGGTCCAAACTGTTCCCTAGCAACAAAATTCCAGTGAAACAGTCTACAACTAGGGATGCTCGATATTGGCTTTTTTACCGATACCGATATACCGATATTGTCCAACTCTTCATTTCCGATACCGATATCAACCGACATCAACCGATACCGATATATGCAGGGTTTCCCCCCCAAAATGGAATAATTTCAGGTAATTAACATTACATATCTCTTGTTGTGGAATTAACACAACATTATGCATACTTCTGACAATAAATAAAATCTGAATTTGTTCTTACTTACCCATATCACATTTTAATGCCGATATCGGCCGACAATATCAGTAGGCAGATAATATCGGACATCCCTATCTACAACCGATATCTAAGTTGTACCCGCTGTCTGCTTGTCTCTTCCCAGGTTCGCATGGGCTTGATGATGCCTGACTACTTCAGGAGCAACGTCCAGAACAACCCTGTGGTGAGGGACAGCCACGACTGCAGGGCCATCATCCTCAGCATCCTGAACCCCCCTGGCTCCGACAGGCTCCCAAACCCCCTGACCCGCCTACGCCGGCCCCAGGAGGTCCTATTGGCCATCGGAGGCTGCGGTGGCAACAGCACGGCCATGGATGCTTACGATATCCGAGCCGGTGGATGGATGGACGTGAGCGCTGAGGGGGAGAGTCACCGGGCCCACGGCACCGCTTATCTCCACGGTCTGGTCTACTGCGTCGGCGGCCGGGACGGCGTACACTCCGTACAGGATCTCAATAGTGTGCGCAGGTTCAACCCCGTCACTCGCAGCTGGCTGCAGGTGGCTCCCATGCACTCACGCCGCAGTGAGCTCAGCGTGGTCGTGTTGGACGGCTGTATCTACGCCATGGGAGGGTGGGACAGACGCGTGGACCTGAACACCGCAGAGCGCTACGAGCCTGAAACCAACCAGTGCACAATGATCTCACCCATGCTGGAGCGCAGGAGCAACGCCGGGGCAGCAGCCCTCCAGGGCAAGGTGGGTGGAACTGAGGAACACAGGGTGCTAGATGAACACAAGATCAGAAATCAAAAATGTCTTTATTGCCAAGTAAGCTTGCACATACAAAAGATGTGTCTGGGTCCTTTGGTGCATCAACATTAACAGACAATTAAAGTAGAATGAAATCAAATGGAATATATAAACTAAATTAGAATATTCTTTCTTATTACAGGTTTACATCTGTGGTGGCTTCAACGGGGGAGAGGGTCTGCTCACAGCTGAGTGCTACAGCCCAGACACCGACCAGTGAACTCTGATCACCCCCATGAGCATCAGGCGTTGGGGACTGGGAGTCGCTGCGTACGGAGAACAAGTCTATGCGGTAGGTGCACACAGAGACAAATGCTTTATACTAGATATTTCTATAGATATGTATCATTTGACTTGCAATGCTTCTGTGATGCCCTCATTTCCCTAAATGGATTAATACAGTGTCTGCCTGCCTGAGCCACACACTAAAACATTCCTCTCATGTGTCCTGTCCTCAGGTGGGAGGGTGTGACCGTTGAAACGTCCTGCGTAGCGCGGAGGCCTACAGCCCCTTGACTGACTCCTGGAGCGCCCTGCCTGCCATGCTCACCCCCCGCTGCCACTTTGGCATCGCAGTGCTGGACGACCTCCTCTTCGTGGTCGGAGGCTACAGTAGCTTCAGCACCACCCTCTCCAACGTGGAGCGCTACGACCAGAGCAGCAACAAGTGGACTGTAGCCGAGGACATGAAGACCAGGCGCTGTTACCTAAGCTGCTGCATAATGCATGGCCTGCCATTTTACATGAGCCAGTACGCTGCTCCCCGTGGATGAGGAGGAGTATGAGGAGGGGGATGAGGAGGAGGATGATGAGGATGAGGAGGAGGAGGAGGAGGAGGAGGATGATGAGGATGAGGAGGAGGAGGAGGAGGAGGAGGAGGATGAGGAGGAGGATGAGAAGGAGAAGGATGAGGAGGAGGATGAGGAGGATGAGGACGAGGATGAGGAGATTGAGGAGGAGGAGGAGGAGCATGAGTAGGACGAGGAGGAGGAGCAGGATGAGGATGAGGAGGAGGATGAGGAGCAGGAGGAGGAGGAGGAGGAGGATTAGGAGGAGGAGGAGGAGCAGGAGCAGGTTGAGGAGGAGGAGGAGCAGGATGAGGAGGGGTATGATGAGCAGCAGCAGGAGGATGATTAGGATGAGGCATAAGCTGCTGCATAATGCATGGCCTGCCTAATATGAGCCAGTACGCTGCTCCCCGTGGATGATGAGGATGATGAGGATGAGGAGGAGGAGCAGGAGGAGGATGAGGAGGATGAGCAGGATGAGGATGATGATGAGGAGGAGGATGAGGAGGAAGATGAGGATGAGGAGGAGGAGGAAGATGAGGAAGAGGCAGCAGGGTATCCATCTAAGAACCTTACACATTTATTAGACCAAAATAAATCCTAAGAAATTAATAAATTACTATCAGCCAAAGGTGGTGCATTTCTTTCTTCTAGTAATTCAGACAATATCGGTTTTTAGTTTGTGCACCCATTGGGCTCTATGATTTGATGATGTGTGCATGTGTAAGTCTCAGATATCCACGTCTCAGAGCTGATATCGGCCTGTCTGTCCGACATCTCCGCCTGGATGACGTCCAAGTTGTCCAACCACCTCAAACTGAACCTAAGCAAAACAGAATTGCTCCACCCGCCAGCCAAATCCTCCCCCCTGACCGACCTTTCCATCACAGTCGAATGCAGCTGTGACCGCGTCCCCGACCGCCAAGAACCTTGGTGTTGTCCTCGACGACCAGTTGAACTTATCTGCTCACATCGCAGCGACAACCAGAACCTGCAGATTCCTCCTGAGCAACGTCAGAAGGATCCGCCCCTTCCTGACAAAAGAAGCCACCCAACTCCTCGTCCAATCAACAGTTATCTCCCGCCTCGACTACTGCAACGCACTGCTCGCTGGCCTCCCGGCCACTGCCACCAAGCCTCTTCAACTCATTCAGAACGCAGCGGCCCACCTGATCTCAAACCTACCGAAGTTGGCCCATGTCACCCCACTTCTTAGGGACCTGCACTGGCTCCCCATTGCCGCACAAATCTGCTTCAAGTCCCTCGACCTAGCATACCGTGCGGCAAAGGGAACCGTTCCTGCCTACCTCCGGTCAATGGTCTCTAACTACACACCCTCAAGACCCCTACGCTCTGCATCTTCTGGCCGCATCAGACCCACTCCTATCCGAGCTCCGGGAGGGTCATCAAAGATAAGTCGCCTATTCTCAGTCCTTGCCCCACAATGGTGGAATGAACTACCCTGAAACCCCGTCCAATCTTTCGCCGTCGACTACTTCTTCCACCACTATCTGAAATAAAAAAAGATACAAAAATAATCTAACCCTAACTAACCTTACTGTCATGCACTTGTCCTAATAAACTAACCTACACTGTAGCACGCAACACTTAGATGAACATTGTTACCCAACTGATAGAGTTGTACCCTTCCTGATGACTTGTCATACAGCACTCGTAAGTCGCTTTGGATAAAAGCGTCCGCTAAATGACAAAATGTAAATGTAAGCGTGTAAATGGCACAGTGGTGCAGTGGTTAGCACCGTTGCATCAGAATAAGCGAGAGAAGGTCCTTGTTTGAGAAGCCCCCCCCCCCCACCCCCCCTGTATGTCCCTCATGTCCTCCGGCATGCTAAGTACAGTACATACTCCTTCCGGCTCCTCCTTCCTGCACTTAGAAGCTAAAGTCGTGGCGGGCAGGACGCCGTGACCCACTGAAGGTCGAGGTCACCAACGGAGTCGCCGTCGGCTGTCGGATCCACGTTCAAATCATACACTGAGCGTTCTCTCAAAGCTGGCGGCGGGTGGTCATTAGAAAGTGCTTATTAGCAGCACTAAAAGCCAAGTGTGTTGTAGGCGGTGTGGCTGCTGCGTTCCTACCGGGAGCTACTGTCAGTCGCAGGCAGCACACCAGGGGAGTGTGTGGTGTGGGCAGGGGGTGGTTTGTGCAGAGATTCTAGCTACCATCAGAAGGGCAGCAATAAAAACACTAATGCAATTTTGTCCTTTCATGCCCCCGCGTATCTCTCTCTCTCTCTATATCTCTCTCTATCTCTCTCTCTCTCTCTCTCTATCTCTCTCTCTCTATATATATATATATATATATATCTATCTCTCTCTCTCTGTTTCTATATCTCTCTTTCTGTATCACTATCTGCCTCTCTTTCTCTCTATATCTATCTCTCGTTCTCTCTCTATCTCTCTCTCTCTATCTCTCTCTCTCTGTTTCTCTCTCTGTTTCTCTCTCTCTTTCTGTATCACTATCTGCCTCTCTTTCTCTGTTCTTTTCTCTCTCTCTGTTTATCTATGTCTCTCTCTTTATCTCTCTGTTTCTCTCACTCTTTCTCTATCTCTCTCTATCCCCTCCTTCCATTCCATCATTTCACCCTCTAGCTCTGCCACTCTGTGTGTATCTGCTCGTCCCCTGCTGTAAGCCTCCCTCTCTGTGCTTCTCTTCTGTCTCTCCCTGTCCTTTCTCCAAGAACAATGAGCTATTTGTGTGTGTGTGTTTATCGCGAGGACACAAGGACACACGGGGGACACACGGTAGCCAATTAGAAGGCACGCTTCGTCACGGCATACAGACAACACGACTGAGACCAACTAAATGACAAAGAGGATTAAACGGCTGTGGACGTGTCATAGACAGACACACTAGGGGCGGGCACGGATTATCGTTTCGACTGACCTCCAGTGGTTTTTGAGGGTGCTCGATTCTTATTTTTTATTTATGTATTAATAAAAATAAATAAAATACCAAATACATCCACCACAAGTGCACTCACCACTAGACCAAGCCACCCACCCTGATACAAACACAGCAATACTATGATGATATAAATTGTTTTGTTTTTTGTAGGTTGTGGTTAGTTTAAGGTAACAGTGTGGTTAAGGTTAGGGTTATGGTTAGTTTAAGGTAACAGTGTGGTGCGGCTACGTGGCGTAGTGGGCAAGGCGCTCGCCACGAATGCGGAGACGCTGGGCTCGCCTGTTCGAGCCCAGCGCTCCACATTGCTTTCAGTTTAGCTGGTCGTCCGTACTAATACACATTGGCCGTATTAGGGGGTGGGAAACTGATGGGTGGGGATCGGGCGTTGTGTACAGCGACTCCTACAGGTCGGTTGGTGCGCCTGCGCAGTAGAATCAGGAAGTGTCGGGGGCAGCGTGAGCCTCCCACGCGTTACTCCTCGCCACTGAGAGATCGAGCTGCGCAGGTGAAAAGATGCGACTGCTGTTACCTCAAGTACCGGAGGGGACTTGTGCTATGTATGACTTAGTCCACATTGCAGCCAGCTTGTGGGAGGCAAGAAACAGCGTTCGTGACAGGGGAGGGTTGAATTGGATGATACGAAATTGGGATGGGAGAAAAATATAGAAAATGGGAGAAAAAGTGGATCAAAAAACTAAAAAATAAAAAGGTAACAGTGTGGTTAAGGTTAGGGTCATGGTTCGTTTAAGGTAACAGTGTGGTTAAGGTTAGGGTCATGGTTAGTTTAAGGTAACAGTGTGGTTAAGGTTAGGGTCATGGTTAGTTTAAGGTAACAGTGTGGTTAAGGTTAGGGTCATGGTTAGTTTAAGGTAACAGTGTGGTTAATGTTAGGGTTATGGTTAGTTTAAGGTAACAGTGTGGTTAATGTTAGGGTTATGGTTAGTTTAAGGTAACAGTGTGGTTAAGGTTAGGGTCATGGTTAGTTTAACACTTTGGTTGCCTTGGGTTAAATTAATGATATACCATAGATTGCCATCGCTATTTGTCTATGGAGAAAGTCCCCTTCTTTGCAGGGCTATAACTTTTTAAATTCTATTGCTACATTGCCATTATTAGGGCCCATTCAAAGTCCTATATGTATTGTTCATTGTGTAGCAACGTTAAACTTTTTCATTCACATATTCATAGTAAAGTATGGTCTAATGTATAAGTATGTTTCATCTCTTTCTGCAGCTTTCTCCAGAACGTGATATATAGCCCCAAATGCATTATATTGATGATGAAATACAGTTTGATGGCAATCAGCGCGATATAAAAAATTCCAACTAGACGTACTTCTAGAAGTTACTACACGTCATCTGATGTTGACCGGATGGGCGAGGGGGCGTTTATAATTCCGTGGGCAGCGTTATACCAATCATCTAATGTGGGTCAAATGTTGATAAAAGCAGTTAGTATCGAAGATGGTAACGTTACACGCTGAAACTCACCCCAGTATCCGCGCGCCGTTGGGCGATCATCGTCGAGTAGAAATTTTATCATTATGGGATATATTATTACCCGGTCCATCTCCAGCTTGTATTTAAGCATTACATCACACGCAGGAGTGGTTTGTGACCAATAAACCATGCCTAGGGGTGGTCGTTAGGCCCGAGGCGCAGCTGAGGGTCGTTAGACCCCCCTAGGCATGGTTTATTGGTCACAAATCACGACTGCACGTGGTGTAAAGCTTTTATACAACTGCCAGATTCATCCAACCTTATTTCTATACAATAAACACACATTAATCGAAGATTTATTGAAAAAACCATCCGCCAGAAAAAGTAGTTCCCACAACTACAAAAAAGACAAGTTGCCTCCATGTGGAAGCAGCTTGAAGTGCATCCAACCAAACTAACACATCCAACTGTGTATTATTGGAATGATTGAGAGAAGTTGCCTCATGTGGAAGCAGCTTGAAGTGCATCCAACCAACTAACACATCCAACTGTGTATTATTGGAATGATTGATTGAAAATTTTATTACCAGATGCAGAATGGGTACAATACAGTACGGCTCAATACACACAATTGTTAAGGGAATGCAGACCTACTTTCCATAGAACTTCATTCTTAAATGCTTCTATATAAAGTAGGTAAAACAAATTAAAAGGTTTTCTTTGCCCTATAGGAAAAAAAACGTTTTCTTCGCCCTATTTTTTAATTTATTTCTTTTAGCCTAAACTTAACCAGTTGGAAACCAGGGGTACAGTAATAAAATTAGCAATCAACCAATCAATCAATTCAATAGACCATGCTCACTTAAAACAGCGCTGCTTCTCTCTCAGTCTGACTCCCCCGCTGTTGCAGACAGGAGTGTGTGTGTGTGTGTGTGCGTGTGTGTGTCACAGTGTGTGTGTGTGTACGCCAGCGTCGGACAGTGTGAGAGAGAACGCTGCAGTCAGTAGAAAGTAGGAAGGAAGAAATTTAAATCAATCAATTAATCTATCAATCAAACCGCGATTTTTCTTTTGTTCTAGATTGAGTCAAGACCCATCAATTACATCATCCAACATTGTTTAAAGGACTAACACATTCCCCTTGACAGAATCGCTTCATATTTAGTCGTTATGGTGCTTTCAACATAACCATTTGTTGTCCGCGATCTTGTTTTCTCCCGGAGTGAGCCGGGGAGGGTTATGTGATTCGGTTGTGGGCGGGTCCTGAGCCCAGGACCGTGGATTGTTGCCAATAAAGACGTGTGAATGGCCAATCAGAATCGAGAAATTTGCATGCCGTTGTATAAAATGGTATATACGTCCAAATCATGTTGTTTATCGAGTTATTGGCAATCGATCGCTATGTAGTGTGACGAGCTAGAGTGCCGGAACCTATACCGAGTGCCCGGAAGTATTACGGCCAACCAGCAAAACCTCTACTGCGCTTCCTGTTAAGCGGTTGCGCCGATCGGCCACCAGATGGCGCTCCTGAACCGCCAGAGAGCTCAGTGGGTCCTGCTGGTGGATCTCAGGCCAGCGGAGGGGAATATGAATCCGATCGCAGATTTTTTAAATATTGATATAAGGACGCTGTACAGCGTCCCCCGGCAACTTTAGCATGGCCAGCAAAGACGTGAAAAGACGTGTCCCGGCAGTCAAAGTGTTTAAGGTACATTGTTACATATTTCAAGCGAGATTGTGCTGCCTTGTGTCAATCCCACAAGTGAACTCATTCCTATTTTGTTTGGTACATTTGTTGATTTTGAATAATAGGTATATGTACAAACGTTATTTCCGGCTATGGATCTAGACACTACCATTGGCATTAGCAAACGCTGCAACAGGAAATAAACGTGGGTGCAAGTGGTTCACTATAGCAACACGATGCCACTGAAACGGTCTATATTCTCAGGACGAGCAAATGTGTCAATGTGTTACCACGGCAACAATCATTTGACAGCAGTGTCGAACATTCCAACTTTCTGATCTCTCATCAGAGATCGTTCAATAGATACAGTATGAAGTCACGCCACAGAGAGCAACACCACTGATTGAAAGAGAGAGACGGAGGGGGAGGGGCTGGCCTGGATACATGCCAATGTGCCTTCTACAATGAGTGATAGGGAGAGAGAGAGAGAGAGGAGAGAGAGAGAGAGAGATAGAGAGAGATAGAGAGAGAGAGAGAGAGAGAGAGAGAGAGAGAGAGAGAGAGATAGAGAGATAGAGAGAGAGAGAGAGAGAGAGAGAGAGAGAGAGAGAGAGAGAGAGAGAGAAAAGAGAGAGAGAGAGAGAGAGAGAGATAGAGAGAGAGAGAGAGAGAGAGAGAGAGAGAGAGATAGATAGAGAGAGAGAGAGAGAGAGAGAGAGAGAGAGAGAGAGAGAGAGAGAGAGAGAGAGAGAGAGAGAGAGAGAGAGAGAGAGAGAGAGAGAGAGAGAGAGAGAGAGAGAGAGAGAGAGAGAGAGAGAGAGAGAGATAGATATATATAGATAATATCTCATACGAGTGAGAAAGAGGGGAAGAGAGAGAAGATCTCAGAAGAGAGATAGTGAGATCTCAGGAGAGAACATCTGAGAGAGATGGAGAAATGGAGGAGAGAGGGGATGAGAGAGAATCTCAGGAGAGAACATCTCGGAGGAGATAGAACGAGCGAGGGAGAGGGGGGAGATGGAGAGGGAGGGTTGAGTATGCCACTCAGGCTGTCAAGTCTGTCACACGCATGGCTACATATTCCTCCCAACTCACAGGTCATTAAGTCAGTTTTTAAACACCACTGGAACATTCTACTGTCAGATCCAGAAGAACTATCCACCATCTTTCAAGAGATCCAATCCTCTCCGCTTTCAAACGTGACCTCAAGAAAGAGAGAGAAAAAGAGAGAGAGAAGAGAGAGATAGAGATATAGAGAGAGAGAGAGAGAGAGAGAGAGAGAGAGAGAGAGAGAGAGAGAGAGAGAGAGAGAGAGAGAGAGAGAGAGAGAGAGAGAGAGAGAGAGAGAGATAGAGAGAGAGAGAGAGAGAGAGAGAGAGAGAGAGAGAGAGAGAGAGATAGAGAGACCACATGGTCCACATGCAGATCCTGCACGAACAGGCACAGTCACGTGGGCAACACGTCCTCCAGATACGTCTCTCAGCCCTCTCTCTAATGGGAATCAACTGTGCACAATGTGACAACACCTCCGAAATCACACATGCCAGTCATCCACGCACGGCAGCAAACAGTTCCCTATTACAGGCGTGACCACCTGCTCTTCCACTCACGTGGTTTACAGTGTTGTGCATTGTCCTTCTGGTTTATCATAATGTAGGTTTACATGTTGTCCTTGTGGTTTATCATATGTAGGTTTACATGTTGTCCTTCTGGTTTATCATAATGTAGGTTTACATGTTGTCCTTCTGGTTTATCATAATGTAGGTTTACATGTTGTCCTTCTGGTTTATCATAATGTAAGTTTACATGTTGTCCTTCTGGTTATGTATGTTTACATGTTGTCCTTCTGGTTATGTAGGTTTACCTGTTGTCATTGTGGTTTATCATATGTAGGTTTACATGTTGTCCTTCTGGTTTATCATAATGTATGTTTACATGTTGTCCTTCTGGTTTATCATATGTAGGTTTACATGTTGTCCTTCTGGTTTATCATAATGTATGTTTACATGTTGTCCTTCTGGTTTATCATATGTAGGTTTACATGTTGTCCTTGTGGTTTATCATAATATATGTTTACATGTTGTCATTGTGGTTTATCATAATGTATGTTTACATGTTGTCCTTGTGGTTTATCATAATGTAGGTTTACATGTTGTCCTTCTGGTTTATCATATGTAGGTTTACATGTTGTCCTTCTGGTTTATCATATGTAGGTTTACATGTTGTCCTTCTGGTTTATCATATGTAGGTTTACATGTTGTCCTTCTGGTTTATCATAATGTAGGTTTACATGTTGTCCTTCTGGTTTATCATAATGTAGGTTTACATGTTGTCCTTCTGGTTTATCATAATGTAGGTTTACATGTTGTCCTTCTGTTTATCATATGTAGTTTTACATGTTGTCCTTGTGGTTTATCATAATGTAGGTTTACATGTTGTCATTGTGGTTATCATAATGTAGGTTTACATGTTGTCCTTCTGGTTTATCATAATGTAGGTTTACATGTTGTTCTTGTGGTTTATAATAATATGTTTACATGTTGTAATTGTGGTTTATCATATGTAGGTTTACATGTTGTCATTGTGGTTATGTTTACATGTTGTCCTTCTGGTTTATCATATGTATGTTTACATGTTGTCATTGTGGTTTATCATAATGTAGGTTTACATGTTGTCCTTGTGGTTTATCATAATGTAGGTTTACATGTTGTCCTTGTGGTTTATCATATGTATGTTTACATGTTGTCCTTGTGGTTTATTATGTAGTTTACATGTTGTTCTTGTGGTTTATCATAATATGGTTACATGTTGTAATTGTGGTTTATCATAATGTAGGTTCACATGTTGTCATTGTGGTTATGT
>NW_028171103.1:98894-104982 GCF_963971535.1 Notolepis coatsorum
GCTCATATTAATGGGAGACTTCAATGCTAGAGTGGGCACGGAGCACCTGGTATGGGACAGAGTTATTGGCCGACATGGAGTAGGGAAGATAAATGACAACGGGCTTCGGCTCCTCTCCCTCTGTGCAGAACACCACCTGGTCATAACCAACACCATCTTCCAGATGAAGAACAGGTTCAAAACTACCTGGCAGCACCCCCGCTCTAAACACTGGCATCTCCTGGACTATGTGATTGTACGCCAAAAAGACCGACAGGACGTCCTTACCACCCGAGTCATGCGTGGAGCCGAGTGTTGGACTGGAGCCGAGTGTTGGACTGATCACCTCATGGTCAGATCCAAACTCCTCATGAGTATCCAACCCTGTGGACCGAGGGTAGCACCTAATAAGAAACTAAATTCTGCAGCACTGAATACCCCCACCTCAAAAAACCACCTCCGACAGCTCCTTGCTGAAAACCTCAATAAGATCCCGGAGGAATCAGCTGACTGGCCAGCTCTGCGCCAGGCTATCCACAGCGCAGCCTCTGAGGCACTTGGCCAGACGAGGAAACGACACCAGGACTGGTTTGATTGTAACTCAGCCAAGATACAGTCCCTGCTAAAAACCAAGCATGAAGCCCACAAAGCCCTCCTGTCCTGCCCTGGTTCTCCCACCCTGAAAGCTGCCTTTGCTGCAGCAAGAACAGCAACCCAGCGAGCCCTCCGGACTATGGAGGATGCCTGGTGGATACAGAAGGCGAAGGAGATCCAAAGCCTGGCAGACTGCCACAACATCCAGGGCTTTTACGATGCCATCAAAGCACTGCATGGCCCCAGGAAGCGGGCGACTGCTCCAGTTCGATCAGTCGACGGTTCTAAACTCTTTAAGGACCGACATGAGATCCTCACCCGCTGGGCAAACCACTTTGAGTCTTTACTCAATCACACCAACCCCACTGACCCACATATCCTGGATAATCTCCCAGACATGCCACCAGTCATGCACCTGGACACCCCACCACACTTCTCTGAGACCAGTCAAGCCATTGCGGGTCTAAAGAACAATAAAAGCCCTGGACCCGATGGCATCCCAGCAGAGGTTTTCAAACACGGAGGGTACCTCCTCACGCGCCGTCTGCACCTCCTGATCTGCAACATCTGGGAACATGAGACCCTCCCACAGGACTGGAAGGATGCAAACATTGTGGTCATCTACAAGCAGAAAGGGGACAGAGCAGTCTGCGGAAACAGCCGTGGAATCTCTCTCCTCTCCATCGCAGGGAAAGTGCTGGCGAAGATCATGCTGAACAGGCTGGTGGAAAACATCTCTGAAGCTGCGCTTCCGGAAACGCAATGTGGCTTTCGGAAGACCAGATCCACCACCGACATGGTCTTTGTCCTGAGGCAGCTGCTAGAGAAGAGCAGAGAGCATCGCAAGGATCTTTACATAGCCTTCATAGACCTAAGCAAAGCCTTCGACACCATCAGCCGTGAGCTGCTCTGGAAACTCCTCAACAAACTTGGGGTACCACCCAAGTTTCTCTCCATCCTTCAGCAGCTGCATGACGGGATGCAAGCCAGAGTCCAGACGGGTGAACTCCAGTCAGAATCCTTTAAGGTTAATGTTGGGGTGAAGCAGGGCTGTGTCTTGGCTCCGGTGCTCTTTAATCTCCTCCTCTCTGCCGTCACCTGCCTCTTCCGCCGAGCCATGGGACATGAAGACGGTGTCCATGTGGAATACCGCCTTGATGGTAGCCTCTTCAACATCCGCCGGCTCCAGGCACACACAAAGACAAAATCCTGCCAAGTATGTGAGCTACAGTACGCTGATGACTGTGCCATCTTAGCTCACAGTCCAGAGTCTATGCAGCATGCTCTCGACACCATATCCAGCCTGTACCAATCCTTCGGTCTCCAGGTCAACATACAAAAAACCGAAGTCATGTCCCAACTCACTTCCCGAACCTCTACACCTCCCAGTTTTCACATAAACAGTGTTCCACTCAAAACAGTGGATCATTTCACCTACCTCGGCTCCACTCTGTCCTCATGCTGCTCCCTTGACGCGGAGATACACACACGTATCAATAAAGCGGCATCATCCTTTGGACGCCTACGCAGCAGGGTTTTTGAAAACCGAAACCTGAAGATCAGCACCAAGGTTGCCGTTTACAACGCAGTATGTCTCTCCACTCTGCTCTATGGAGCAGAATCCTGGACCCCATACCGCCGGCACATCACCAACTTGGACGCTTTCCACATCCGTTGCCTCCAAAGGATCCTCGGCCTGACCTGGGAAGATCGAGTCCCCCACACAGACATCCTCAACAACACCAACTCAATCTGTATGGCCGCAGCTGTGGCCAAAAAACATCTTCGTTGGATAGGGCACACCATACGTATGCCTGACCACCGCCTGCCCCGCCAAGTCCTCTATGGCCAACTGAGAGGAGCAAAGCGGGCTGCTGGAGGCCAAAAGAGACGCTTTAAGGACTACACCAGGGACCTCCTAAAGTGTGCAAACATCACGCAGCTTGAAACTCTGGCACTCGACAGATCAGCCTGGCAAGTCACTTGTGCCACTGCAGTTTCCCAAATACACCAAACGAACCAAGACCGAAGATCTGAGAGGCGCACGCAACGACACCAGCGGGCGGCTGGCATCCCCCAGGTATCTGGCTTCCCTTGCGCCATCTGTGGACGGGTGTGCAGCTCAAGGATCGGACTCAACGCCCACGAGAAGTGGCACCAGCGGCAGTGTCGCTAACTCCCCTCCCCACCCCCCCCTCTCCCCATCCCTGGAGCAAGCGTCATCATCGAACACGATGGACAGCTAAGAGAGTGTGTGTGTGTGTGTCTGTCTGTGTGAGTGTGTCTGTCTGTATGTCTGCATGTGTGTCTGTGTGTGTGTGTGTGTGTGTGTGTGTGTGTGTGTGTGTGTGTGTGTGTGTGTGTGTGTGTGTGTGTGTGTGTGTGTGTGTGTGTGTGTGTGTGTGTGTGTGTGTGTGTGTGTGTGTGTGTGTGTGTGTGTGTGTGTGTGTGTGTGTGTGTGTGTGTGTGTGTGTGTGTGTGTGTGTGTGTGTGTGTGTGCGGGACAGTAGGAGGTGTGTTAAGGTAATGTGCTCCAGCAGATGATGCATGCAGTGTGACAGACACCGCACCTCAAATACCCCCACCACCCCCACCCCTCTCTCTGTCTGCTGACCTGAGGTGTTGCCATGCCAACAAACACTCTCGTTTATCTTCTCAAATTTACATTATTCTCCTTTTTTCCCCTCAAACACTGAGAGTATCAGCAGGTCTTTCTGTGTTGCTGTTTTCTCCTGTTAATAATGTGAATATCTATAATGACATGAATAGGTGTGTGGTGTTTGGTGTAATTGACGTGTGTATATATATATATATATATATATATATATATATATATATATATATATATATATATATATATATATATATATATATATATATATATATATATATATATATATATATATATGTACAGTAATGACATCATGAGTGTAAACAGCTCGCATGAAGCTTGTGGTTCAACAGTGTTTTCACCTATTTATTCATTTCAGCAGCAGATCCATCTAATCCTGCTAATCCTGAGATTAAACCATATCAACAATATGCCCACTGTGCTCTGTGTGTCTGTGATCTATGTGTGTGTATGTGTATGTGTGTCTGTCTATATGTGTGTCTGTCTATCCGTATGTATGTCTGTCTGTATGTCTGTGTGTGTGCGTGTGTGTCTGTATGTATATCTGTTTGACTATGTATCAAACTGTAGTCCAATCAAACGGTCTGTCTGTCTGTATGTCTGTCTGTCTGTCTGTCTGTCTGTCTGTCTGTCTGTCTGTCTGTCTGTCTGTCTGTCTGTCTGTCTGTCTGTCTGTCTGTCTGTCTGTCTGTCTGTCTGTCTGTCTGTCTGTCTGTCTGTATGTCTGTCTGTCTGTATGTCAGTATGACTGTCTGTCTGTCTGTATGTATGTCTGTCTGTCTGTATGTCTGTCTGTATGTATGTCTGTCTGCATGTCTGTCTGTCTGTCTGTCTGTCTGTCTGTCTGTCAGTATGACTGTATGTCTGTCTGTCTGTCTGTCTGTCTGTCTGTCTGTATGTCTGTCTGTCTGTCTGTCTGTCTGTCTGTCTGTATGTATGTCTGTCTGTATGTCTGTCTGTCTGTCGGTATGTATGTCTGTCTGTCTGTCTGTCTGTCTGTCTGTCTGTATGTCTGTCTGTATGTCTGTCTGTCTGTATGTCTGTCTGTCTGTATGTATGTCTGTCAGTATGACTGTCTGTCTGTCTGTATGTATGTCTGTCTGTCTGTCTGTCTGTCTGTCTGTCTGTCTGTCTGTCTGTCTGTCTGTCTGTCTGTCTGTATGTCTGTCTGTATGTCTGTCTGTCTGTATGTCTGTCTGTATGTATGTCTTCTGTATTTCTGTGTGTGCGTGTGTGCATGTGTGTGTGTGTGTGTGTGTGTGTCTACACCTGTGTGTGTGTGTGTGTCTGTGTGTGTGTGTGTGTGTGTGTGTGTGTGTGTGTGTGTGTGTGTGTGTGTGTGTGTGTGTGTGTGTGTGTGTGTGTGTGTGTGTTGTGTGTGTGTGTGTGTGTGTGTGTGTGTGTGTGTGTGTGTGTGTGTGTGTGTGTGTGTTTATGCTCACACACGTTGATTGATTCCCACGCATGAGCCCGGTGCACACCTCCACACACGCCGGAGTATAAATGATGAATGGCTGCCCAGGTGCGAGCCGTGCTGCCTGGCCTCAGCAGCCGCGGACGGAGAGGCAGAGTGGAGCGAGGAGAGACTCTCTTATTAACACAGACCTCCAGCCCACAGACATGACACCTCGTGGGAGACAGGTGACCGCGGGCTAATGCAGCCGCATTACCACCACCACCACCACCACGACGGCTGCTGCTGCCTTCACAAGAATCAGCATTTCAAGCAGCTGTAGCTCCGTGTGTCTCTGAGCGCGTGGAGCGTCTTAACGACTGCGGTGGGACTGCGGTGATGTAACAGACGTGGAGAGACGTCGTGGAGGAATCATTTCGGGTCGTCCCGATGATAGCTTTAATCGCACAGCTGTGCGAGAGGCAAGGGGCTACAGCCCTCACCCCTCTATGCCCTTAAGCTCAGTGTCTCATTGTCTCCCTCAGTGTCAAATCTACACATATGCAGACGACACAACCCTTATAGGCCTCATCACAGACAATAATGAAACAGAATACCGTACACATATCAACCACACAATCACCTGGTGCACAGACAATGACATCCTCCTCAACTCATCAAAAACCCAAGAACTCATCATCGACTTCAGACGCCAGCCAAACACCAAAACCCCATATCCATCTCCGGCAAACCCATAATCATCACAGACTCCTTCAAACTTCTCGGCACCCACATAAGCAACAACCTAAAATGGAAAACCAAAACAGACCACATCCACAAAAAAGCCAATCAAAGACTCGTCTTCCTCCGCCAGCTCAAAAAATACAGAATCAGAAAACATCTCCTGCTCCGTTTCTACCAGGCCATCATTCAAAGACCCCCCGCATTTCACTGTATGCTTGTATGCCGTGACAAATAAAACTCTTGACTTGACTTGACTTGACTCACCTTCTCCATAACAGTTTGGTACAGCAGTCTGGACACTCACTCCAAAAACAAACTCCAAAGAATCAATAAATCCTCCAAAATAATCCGCACCCCCCTCCCATCTCTCGAATCACTCCATCGCCAAAAAGCACAATAAGAAGAGCTAGACAAATTATCTCTGACCCCACTCACCCAGCACACCACCACATCTTCCAGCTGCTGCCCTCCGGGAGGCGCTACAGATCCCTGACCACCAAAACATCCCGCTTTAAAAACAGCTTCTTCCCCAACTGCCATACGGACACTGAACTCCCTGTAGCAACCCCCCTACCTCTGTTGCTATGGACATGGACATAAACGTTGATATTGTGGTCTTGTAATTATGTATTTCTGTATTTAACTGCATGTAGTATGTACGTATTGTAAGTGATGTTATATGTTCTATGTTGGAACAATGCTGTAACTGCACTGAAAACTAATTCCACAGCCTGGCTAGGTGGTCA
>NW_028171103.1:105182-107682 GCF_963971535.1 Notolepis coatsorum
GACTATCATTCAGAATATTCTGTTGTTGTTTTTCACCAACGCCTCCTTCTCCTCTGCTTGTCCTTGTGGCCAATGCCACAACATGCTTTATACTGCTGTGTGTTGACCGTGACTCCATGTATCTATTCATCTACACTCCTACACACAACAACTTAAAGTTGAATAGGTGAAAAAGTACACACTGTGATAGATTTTGTGTCGATGTAGTAGGAGGGAAAATAATAATATACTAAGACAAGGGTGTTTTTTTAAGTTGTAAGATACAAGTCAGAAAGTCCAGAGATGGTATAGTGGTTAAGACCCCTACTGACCTGGGATCAGATCCCAGCAGAACCTTCACTCCTGCATCTCCTCTACTCTGTCTCCCTCTCAGCCTTCCTGCTGTCTCAATAAAGAACCTTCTCTCCTGTGTCTCCCCTACTCTGTCTCCCTCTCAGCCTTCCTACTGTCTCAATAAAGAACCTTCTCTCATGTGTCTCCTCTACTATGTCTCCCTCTCAGCCTTCCTACTGTCTCAATAAAGAACCTTCTCTCCTGTGTCTCCTCTACTATGTCTCCCTCTCAGCATTCCTACTGTCTCAATAAATAACCTTCTCTCCTGTGTCTCCTCTACTATGTCTCCCTCTCAGCCTTCCTACTGTCTCAATAAAGAACCTTCTCTCATGTGTCTCCTCTACTCTGTCTCCCTCTCAGCCTTCCTACTGTCTCAATAAAGAACCTTCTCTCCTGTGTCTCCTCTAATCTGTCTCCATCTCAGCCTTCCTACTGTCTCAATAAAGAACATTCTCTCCTCTGTCTCCTCTACTATGTCTCCCTCTCAGCCTTCCTACTATCTTAATAAAGAACAGTATATCCTGTGTCTCTCCTACTCTGTCTCTCTCTCTCTCAGCATTCCTACTGCCTCGATAAATAACTGTATCTCATGTGTCTCTCCAATATGTCTGTCTAGAGTATATATATGTCTGCCTGCCCTCCATGTACACCACCAGGGACGGTCAAATATAATCTTAGGACCAGGTCCATTTCATTCATGAGGCCCCTGGAGTCTCAGTGGGCTAGGGTGTGTTCCTTGTGCTCACAACACCATTGGTCTATCCGTCTCTCATTATGTATGTCCCATATTTCCTGTATCTCTCTACTGTGTATTGTCCAAAAGCCTAAATCCAAATTGTCCAAAAGTCTAAATCTAAATACAAATACAAATCTAAATACAAATCTAAATCCAAATATTTTGTCTGGGTTTTCTTATTGTTATTATGTGTTGTTTTATAGGCTGTGTTGGGTCATGGCAGACATCCCCCATAATGCCATCTATGTCAGACTGTCTTATGATGCCACTACAAGATGTGGATCAAACAGTCTAACATCACTATAATCTGACATGTGCTCAATAGAGGCCCCTTCCTTCCAACATGGGTGCTTGTAACCATTGGTAACCACTTTAAAAACAAAATGCCAAATTTATGTGCACTGGTAGGGTAGGTAAAACACTGAACGAGCATGATATTACTGTTCTACTATGACTTGTTTACAAGATCCAGTAATAAGACACTAAGTTATTATGTCCTTCTTGACATAGTAGCATCCGTTGTTTTGCACATATCAACTATTGTCTGTTCCATTGTCATGTGCCATAATGGTCGCTATGTTACAGGCAGCCATGCTGGATGCAAGATAACCAGACAGACCTTCCGTGCGAAGCCTCTGTTGGACACTTGGGGCCGAGGCGTGAGTGGCAGAGCTGTTAGTAATTGACCGTCTTGCACCGTGCACGCGCGTGAATAACAAAACACACACGCTGACAGTTGCCGTCGTCGAGGCACGACTCGGCAGATTGGTCAGGCCTCCTCTGGTCTGGGCTGAATCGGCTCTGTAATCAGACAGACCGAGGCTGTCTTGTTATAACCAGACTACACGGGAGACGACAGGATATCATTTCAGACGGTGTTGTTTTCCAGAGAAGAGGGCAGGTCCTTTTCTTCATATCAGAGCTGTTTCTCTGGAACAGTTTGAGCCATCATCATGCAGGATTACATTTACGGAGGTTGAGCACGCGGTCATTTACAAACATGTCTTAGTTACAGTGCATGGCGGCTGCCAGTCCATTTGGAATCTCGGAAGCATAACACATTATCCCACTTCTCCTCCATAAGGTTAACAGCATTCTGATAGAGATTAATCTATTTCTGCTGCCGCCAACAGCTGCCATTTAGAGCTGGAGAGAGAGGAGGACGTGTGTTATTGTAGATGGAGAGCTGTGACTTCTTCTGCCTGCACGCCTGTTGATGAGGTGATTCTGTTGTCACTGAAACAGCAGGGTTCACAGAATGTATGTGCGGCTGTCTTCCTTCCAACATGGCCGCTTGTAACCATTGGTGACCAACGACAGGCCTGATGGTCTGAGGTAGATGAGTTATATACAGGACATACAGAGGCAGATACATTATATACAGGATATATATATGTATATATATATATATATATATATATATATATATAT
>NW_028171103.1:112682-152682 GCF_963971535.1 Notolepis coatsorum
TTTTTGTCTTACCTTGCTACCTCTCTATCTCTTTGTATTTAAGTTTTTATGCTCGCTTATGCCTGTATTTTTTACTGTTGTGAAGCACTTTGAACCGCAACCTCTGTATGAAAAGTGCTATACAAATAAAGTTATTATTATTATTATTATTATTATTATTATTATTATTATTATTATTATTATTATTATTATTATTATTATTATTATTATTATTATTATTATTATTATTATTATTAAACGGCACGCGTATGGAAATATTAAACTTATTGGCTGCGTCTGATGTGTGCTCTTAGATCCCGCCGGGTGTTTCATTTCAGACACCTGTGTTTAGGGTTTGAGTGAACGGAGCTCGTTGTTGCCAAATGTTCTCTGGGGAGTGACGTATTTAGAAGAGTGGCTTTAGTGGTTATTATCGTAGGTAAACACGCGGCCCCGGTGTTCTTACCCCTGAGGAGGGCTGTGTGTCGAATTTCAAACATGCTGCTTTATTTTCTAATGAGGCAGCCCTTTATGAAAAGGTTGGGTGGCCTTCTCTGGTTGAAAGGTGTGACTATCATTGGCATTTGTTTGTTTTTTTAAAGCCCTTCGTGTTAAGCCTCCCCCTTACATCACAACACTATTAGAATAGAATCTTGGAACATATTCTACACGCTCAAATGACTGGTTGGTTCTTAGGGTTCCTCCAGTTTAGGAAATACTGTTGCCACTGATCAACAGTGTCAGACTGTGGTTGTACTGGGCAGCTCCTAGTGGTCAACAGTGTCAGACTGTGGTTGTACTGGGCAGCTCCTAGTGGTCAACAGTGTCAGACTGTGGTTGTACTGGGCAGCTCCTAGTGGTCAACAGTGTCAGACTGTGGTTGTACTGGGCAGCTCCTAGTGGTCAACAGTGTCAGACTGTGGTTGTACTGGACAGCTTCTAGTGGTCAACAGTGTCAGACTGTGGTTTGTACTGGGCAGCTCCTAGTGGTCAACAGTGTCAGACTGTGGTTGTACTGGGCAGCTCCTAGTGGTCAACAGTGTCAGACTGTGGTTGTACTGGGCAGATCCTAGTGGTCAACAGTATCAGACTGTGGTTGTACTGGGCAGCTCCTAGTGGTCAACAGTGTCAGACTGTGGTTGTACTGGGCAGCTCCTAGTGGTCAACAGTGTCATACTGTGGTTGTACTGGGCAGCTCCTAGTGGTCAACAGTGTCAGACTGTGGTTGTACTGGGCAGCTCCTAGTGGTCAACAGTGTCAGACTGTGGTTGTACTGGGCAGCTCCTAGTGGTCAACAGTGTGTCAGACTGTGGTTGTACTGGGCAGCTCCTAGTGATCAACAGTGTCAGACTGTGGTTGTACTGGGCAGCTCCTAGTGGTCAACAGTGTCAGACCGTGGTTGTACTGGGCAGCTCCTAGTGGTCAACAGTGTCAGACTGTGGTTGTACTGGGCAGCTCCTAGTGGTCAACAGTGTCAGACTGTGGTTGTACTGGGCAGCTCCTAGTGGTCAACAGTGTCAGACTGTGGTTGTACTGGGCAGCTCCTAGTGGTCAACAGTGTCAGACTGTGGTTGTACTGGGCAGCTCCTAGTGGTCAACAGTGTCAGACTGTGGTTGTACTGGGCAGCTCCTAGTGGTCAACAGTGTCAGACTGTGGTTGTACTGGGCAGCTCCTAGTGGTCAACAGTGTCAGACTGTGGTTGTACTGGGCAGCTCCTAGTAGGACCGTACAAATTTGCCGAAAATGACATTTGAATATTCCTTCTAAGAAACAACATAGGTTCAAACCATTCGAATATATATATTTGTGTGCATGATGTCCACAAGAGGGCACACCAATACAACAGGAGACATAACTAGTAGGCTATAGGTAATTTATTTAAACAAAATAAATATGTTGAGCTGAGCAACTCCCAGGTGTGTCAGACTATATGGTTGTACTGAGCGACTCCCAGATGTGAATATGGAACTGTATGACACTCAGGGGTGTAAAAAGTACCCAATAATTATACTTAAGTGAAAGTATGGGTACTGTCTCAAAATCTTACTCAAGTAAAAGTCAGAGTATCTGGCTAAAAACACAAAAGTCCAAACGTTTCTACTTTTAAATGTACTTAAGTACTAAAAAGTTAAAGTAAAAACCTTTTTTCTGACTGTCTATTCGTCTGATAGCAGGTGTTTAATCAAAGATCCCCGATGTCTAGTCTTGCACAAGGACCAATCGGCATGGGTATGGGCGGGTTCATTTTCCTCTGATGGGGATTTGATTGGCTGTTTTTAAATAAAGCGCGGCCGCAGGATTAATAACGTTAATGTTAGTTCGGCCAGAGAAACAAACATACTAATTAAAATAGTTGGACCTGCGAGATTTTTGTAGGTCTGCATTTTAAATGTAAGGAATAAAAAAGTATGTTTTTTTCTCTGAAATGTAATTGAGTAAAAGTACAAGTATACAAACGTAATAATACTTGAGTAAAGTACAAATCCCCGAAAACAGTACTTAAGTATGGTAACAAAGTACAATTACTCAAGTACTTTACACCCCTGCACGCTGGATACGGCAAAATAGACCCGTGTAGCCAGACCGCCTAAATTATTATCCCAACTAGGGATGGGTACCTTTCACATTTGAACCGATAAGGTACATATGAATCGATACCGGTACCCAACGGTACCTTTTTTCGGTACTTTAGTCTCAACAAATTTAATTAACCTACCTCAGTCGTGGAAAAAAATCCAAACTTCAAATAACTACAATTCCGACCGTTTTCGGCTTGCCATTGTTCCGACTGCTTTGTTGTTGAATCAAGTCAAATCCTAGGTAAGCATATATTGTGCGTGTGAACGTTGACATGAAAAGAAAAAAGGTAAAAAAAAATATATATATATATTTTAATTAGAATTTTTTTGGTATCTCACTTGAATCGATACTCGGTAGTTCCGACGTGTTTCGGTTCGGTACCTTAAAAGTACCGAATTCGGTACCCATCCCTAATCGCAACGCATGTTTTTCCTCCGCATTCGCGTTTTGCGCTCTGATTGGCCACTGACGTCTCTGGTCGTGCCAATCGTGTGACGGCAAGTTCTTTCGCCGGTTAAGCTTAGGCACTCTTTCGAAGTTGGTTAAGGTTAGAGTTTGTCTTAGAGCAGGGCGATATCGTGTGACGGCAAGTTCTTTCGCCGGTTAAGCTTAGGCACTCTTTCGAAGTTGGTTAAGGTTAGAGTTTGTCTTAGAGCAGGGCGATATCGTGTGACGGCAAGTTCTTTCGCCGGTTAAGCTTAGGCACTCTTTCAAAGTCGGTTATAGAGTGTGGATTGTAGGCGTTAGTTAGTTTGCTGCTGGTCGAGGCGGAAATGGGTCACGCGTCACGCGATTGGGCGCACATGTCACATGACCAGAAACGTCTGTGGCCAATCAGATCGCACCAGAAACGTCCGTGGCCAATCAGATCGCACAAGGTGCAGTATACACAAGGTGCAGTATACACAAGGTGCAGTATACACAAGGTGCAGTATACACAAGGTGCAGTAAACACAAGGTGCAGTAAACACAATGTGCAGTATACACAAGGTGCAATAAACACAAGGTGCAGTAAACACAAGGTGCAGTAAACACAAGGTGCAGTATACACAAGGTGCAGTAAACACAAGGTGCAGTAAACACAAAGTGCAGTATACACAAGGTGCAGTAAACACAAGGTGCAGTATACACAAGGTGCAGTATACACAAGGTGCAGTATACACAAGGTGCAGTAAACACAAGGTGCAGTATCCACAAGGTGCAGTAAACACAAGGTGCAGTAAACACAAGGCATGATTTACGTCGTAGTCTGTGCAGGTTTTGGCGGTTAAGAGCCAGACACACTTGGTGGTCAGACATTCCTAATGTCCTCTGTGTTGGAAGAAACAGCGTTCGCTATGTGCAAAACAACACAGCTATTATCTAGTCTAACCAGACGGATATCCATTCAGACAGTTTGCTCCGTATGCCTCGGCCTCTGAACATCACAGGGCGGGCGGGCGGGCACACGAAACAGCCCGCCAAGCAGTTTAATAAACCTGGGGGATGCAGGGGCCACGCGTTCCTCCTGTGTCTCTCTCACAGAGCGAAACAAACACGCCTACGATACGTAACCAATACAGAGACCGTCTATTATTATTACCATCTGCTATATAATTAGCGGTATCCACACACACTGGCACAACATACACAGCTGCCGTCCGCTCTCTCTGTGGAAGAAAGAAGAAAGTCGAGCTGCTTTGACACCGGCAGATGGAGCACGGCAGAGGGCCTATCTCAAACCAATTCTAGTTTGCAGTTTCTACAGACCTCCGAGTGCAGATGCTATGTTGTATTTTATTTTTTTATTATTTTTTAAACAAACATGACAACACAAGATAATATATACAAGCATTAATTAACAGTTAACATATGCTACAAATGTTAATGATCTGTGTGATATGTTCGATAGGATATCGGACGGAAGCAGAGACATCTTCTTACTTGGGGCTATGAATGTCGACTGGTTGGGAAAGCCATGTACCAATAGGAACAAGGTGCTCTCTATATATCTGGCCCAAATTGTCAATCTTCCCACTAGAATAAGTATAGATAAGGGTGGTAGTATTTCATCTACATGTATTGATCATGTATTGAGCTTAAAAAAATGTCACCATTATAATTGTTGTATAATGCTGTATTGTATGTATCTGTGAGTATGAGAGAGGGATATGCGCATGTCTGAGTATAGTTATCCTATATAGGTTTAAGCGGGGAGGTCGCTTATAAGCCCTTGGGCTTTTTTGACCTTTCCTGCACATTTTAACTGTTCTTCTTTTACTTATTTTATTCCAGAATGTATGTTTGTAAGTGCAAAAAACAATAAACAATAAACAATATGTATACAAACGTACCAGGCCAAATGATCAAAGGCAGTCTCTGTCCCTGTAGGTTTCAGTGACCACAACATCATAGCAGTCTCCAGAATGACGGAGGTCCCACAAGCCAAAGCTAGAATGCTTGTCTGACGGTCATATAAGAGTTTCAATGTAGAAGGTTTTATTAATGAAATGTCGGGTATAAACTGGGATGAGGTATGTTGTGAGGATGACCCAGAGGTTGCACTGGACTTATTTATGTTGAGGTACATGAGTGTAGCAGATAAACATGCTCCTTTAAAAAAGTTCACAGTCAGAAACAAATCAGTCCCATGGATATACAGTATAGTAACTTAAGGATTTTAATGAATGAGAGAGACATAGCCAAAAAAGCATCAGTGTGTTCCCGTTCTGCAGATGACAGACACAAGTACCGTTCCTTACGTAATCAATTCACACAGTTAAATAAGGTGGAAAAAAGGGAACATTTTAAACAATGGTTATATGATGTGAGAAATTATGGTAAAAATCTATGGAATGTTTTAAATCAAATTATGGGTAGAAAGTCCAATGTCTGTACACCTTGTGTTGAGTCATATGGAATTGTCCTAACCAAACCATGTGATATTGCCAACCATTTTAATGATTGTTATGCGAGTCAGATATCTCAGCACAGGCAGGGAATGCACATCTCGAACAATACAAAATCAAATGACATTAAGAATATCATAATGACATATAAAGGGTGTAAATTTGATTCTAAACATGTTGAGGTTAGTGATATTGAAAGGTTACTCCGGGCTCTACCTGACGGCAAGTTAGCTGGCACAGACAATACATTATTGAGAATGACTGCTACGATCATAGCAAGTCCAGTGTGTCATATTATTAATAGATGTCTACAAGTGGGACTATGTCCAAATAAATGGAAGGAGGCTAAGGTTACTCCTTTACCCAAGGACTCCAAATAATTTTTTTAATGAGGGCAACTCCAGACCTATAAGCATTTTACCAGTTTTAAGCAAAATCATGGACAAGTGTGTTTTTGTACAAATCCAAGACTATTTTCAGTTCAACAGTCTGGCTACAGAGTCTCAACATGCAGTGTGCGTTCAGACAGAATGCTATTAACCTACCTACTAACAATACTGTTTGTGGACAGACTGTAGCCTAAATTGACTGCATTCATATAAATGGTAAACGGACTCGATTTATCCAAATCACTTTAAGACTTATGCATCACATTCACTCACACATTCCAGCAGTGTTGTCGTACTCGAGTCCATGACTGATTTTCAGGACTAGTGACTGTACTCGGACTTGAGCACTGATGCATTCGGACTGAGAAGGTGCAGACTCGCACTCAGACTTGTTCATTGATAAATACAGTTATTTATTTAAAAACAATTTGTAATAATCGTTAATCATAATATAATATATAATAGTATAATAATCATAGTATATTGATGGCTAGTGCATTTGTTTGGCAATTGTGTCACAAAGTAAATAAACTCCCTTTGAAATGGTGACCGCTGTGTCATTTATGTTTAATGTAGACCTTTTTTATTATTTGTATGTCAGCTCTTTGAATCAGAGTGGAGTGGACTCAACCTTGATGACCTGGACTCGGACTAGGGTAATGGGGACTCGACTCGGACTCGACTCAGGCTCTTCTTTGGTGACTTGGACTTGGACTCGAACACTGGAGACTCGATACTCAACTCGGACTCGACATCGACGGACTCGACAACTCGGACTCGACTACAACACTGCATTCCAGGTTTCAACAAGTTAAATCTAAGACATTTTAAAAACTATTTAATACCACTTAGAGCAGAATTATATACCAATTTCACAACCATACTAGCAACAAAAAAAATATTAAAACACATAGCGACACTATGCACTATGATTTAAATTATCACACGTTCCATACAAGCTCTTGCCAGACGCACCAAGCTCATGTTAGCAGTGGCACTGCAAAAAACAATGACTTGAATACAAAAACATTTCTGATACTTAATATCACTTAATCTCCTAACAGCCGGGCTGCCCCCCAAACGATTTAATACCTGTGCAAATTCAATTTAAGACGTCAATACCTTTTAAGGCCTTAAATTGAGAATTATGAATTTAATACTTTTTAATACCGCAGATAACCTGTATTCACACACAACCAAACACATAATCTCCTCCAGGCTAATAAACAAGGACTGTAGTCTCCCAGCAATAAAGATCATCGATAAAGTAAATTTGACTTAGCATGGTGGTGCGTCGGTATCTTGCCTCTCATCCCACAATTAATTCCCGATGATCTCATCTCATTAAAGTACAGGAGACAGGCGATTTGTCATACTAAGGCAACAGACCTTTCATAATTGTTTCATATTGTAGTTTAGCCCTCTGTGCAAAAGGCTTGTTTACAGTAGGGACAGCTGTTGGCCAGAGAAACACGACAAAGCATCCTTCATATACTTTCATGTGATTACAGCGCCATGTTGATCACCACATGGTCAAATTGACTTTATAAACAACTGGTTTCACCCGGAGGCTATGTTTATTTCTCATTAGACGGCATTTAGTTCCAGACACGCATAGTAACTGGAGGAGAGATGTTCCCCATGAGTTAATATGTAACTGGAAGAGAGACGTTCTATGAGTTATAATCACAGTGTACAACTGAAAACCTGAAAAGTATCACGCTGCCTTGTTTAATTAGCTGAACACTTCAAGGTCGCATTTGTAGTAGGCTAGCTTGCAGTCGGATAGCTTTCTACTGAACACGAAGGAGAGGAGAATTGGTTTATAACTTATTGAGGGGACGGTAAGCACATTTAGCATACAACTTATACCAGATTGTATCTGGGTATTTCTACTTTTACTTAAATGTGCTATAGATAACATTCAACCACTAGATGTCGCCAGTGTGCGAACCATAACATGATTTTCGGGGGAGCTCCCGGGTGTGGGGGGGGGCTTTTTCCTGGGTCTCGCGACTGCCGCAAAAACGCGAGGTGCGGCGCTGGGAAAAGGAACGCGCCGGCAGCTTCTGTGGCATATAAATTAATGACATACAGGAGCTGACAACTCATAAAACGTCCCCGGTCGACACGGGCCCTATTAGGCTATAGGTATGAGCAGAGTCATAGAATATGTCTCTGGGTATGAGTAACGTTACAGAACCACACATAGTCCACACCACACAGGTCTGCAGGCATGATGGAGACGCACATATTAAAATACACATGCTCAGATTAACCCCTCTGATCCAACACTAAAATTCACACACAACAGTCCTATTTACACATAAACACACGGATGAACCAATACCGAACAACAAGTCCACGACCAAACACATCGAGTCTAACATTATTATAGTAGTAGGCAAATGCAACATTATCGCCACCGACCTGATGGTGAAGATTTGCCCAATTCTCAAAATCGGCATGTGACAGAAGTAGTCCCCGCAGCAGGCTGCTTCGCATTCTTTGTAAACCCAAAATTGGTTAGAAGGCTTTCAAGGCTTACTTCTTTGATATTTCATTTAACTTTCGACATTACGCTTGTTTGATGAAGTTTGATTTGTGCCTGCAGGCTGCAGCGCCGCCACGCTCTGAATGGTAAACGCAAGAATAGCATGTTGCCATCTATTACGAGTAGGGTATATCTGCAGTGCCGATATAGGGTATATCTGCAGTGCATATTTATGCTATTGTCTATTACAGTGAATTAGTGCGCAAATAATTAATGATACATCAAAATAGCATAATTTTATTATTATACACGATGATGATACAGATAATTACAGAAAAATGAGAAATGCATGGCAAAAATAGCATTTATTTTCAGTAATTTAGAGACCCCCCCAAAAATTCACAAATCATGTTTTCAGGGGAGCTGATGTCTGATCTAGGGGAGCCATGGCTGCCCCAGCTCCCCCATGATTCGCACCCTGGATGTCGCACTAGAGCGCCAGCGTGTCATTTATTCAATCAGGTGCATTCCACGTGGGGAAGGAGGGAAGTAGGGGGGGGGGGGGCGTCTATACTTTCCGTAGCCACATTTCTGGCAAGACGCTATCTGATTGGCCGACGCCTGTTTCTACACTGGTTAAGCTTAGGCACTCTTTCGAAGTTGGTTAAGGTTAGAGTTTGTCTTAGAGCATGGCGATAGAACACCAGGTAGTTTGCAGGCTGTTCGACGCAGAAATGGGGAAAGACACAGCTCGTCACGCGATTGGGCAACAGTGGCCAATCAGAGAGCGTCTGCCAGAAATGCGGCTACGGAAAGTATAGACACGGGGGGGGTACATGTAAAAAACACATTTTGGACCCGCCGACATCTTTAAAATTATAAACTATTCAAATCCAATTCATTGGGGGGGAAAACGCTCTACTTTTATTCCGCACCATTCTAAAAGCTCT
The DNA here is from genome assembly GCF_963971535.1 of Notolepis coatsorum. Classification (NCBI taxonomy): domain Eukaryota; kingdom Metazoa; phylum Chordata; class Actinopteri; order Aulopiformes; family Paralepididae; genus Notolepis; species Notolepis coatsorum. Next base: position 121,964 of record NW_028171103.1, read on the forward strand.
GTGGATGTATTATATAAAAAGCACCTTTAAGTAAAGCCACTGTGTACTTCTTCCACCACTTAAAATAACGCTAGCGAAAAAAGTTAACCAGGAGATGAATTCAGGGTGTTTTTAATGCATCCCAAATGCACTTGAGAGGATGCGGTCCCCACGCAGCATCCATTTAGACTTATTTTTTAGAGCAAAATGCCCGACGCCTATCTCATTTTTCATAACAGCAAATGGTGACAATACTGAGGCTAATTCTGGGTGTGGGAGCAAATTGCTTTGCTGTTTGTTTTTTTCCCTCCTTGCGTGAGTTGCATTAGGGACCAATTTGGGGTTTGGAAGCATTTTATCAAAAAGGTGTTTTTTGGACCAAACAGTTCTGGGGCCTCTGGGTGTTTTTCCACCAATAACAACGCGCGTCTGTCGCCGCCTGCTTTCTTCCCTGGAGGGCGGACAGCGGCTGAGCGAGGAGTGACATCGTTTGGCCAAATAGTGGACATTGGAAATAGCGTTACTTCACATATAAACACAACAACAACAACAACACAGCTTAACTTATACAATCTTGTTATAAGATCTTGTATACTGTATCTGTACATATCCCTTACCTACTCTTACTAGTTACGCTGCTGGCCAGTATGACATACTATCATAGTGTCTATATACCTGTATCACTGTACATATTAACTTATACAATCTTGTTATAAGATCTTGGTTACTGTACCTGTACATATCCCTTACCTACTCTTACTACTTACGCTGCTGGCCAGTATGACATACTATCATAGTGTCTATATACCTGTATCACATATTAATAATACTACAACTATGTACATACATCTGATTAGCACTTTACTCAGTAGTTCCAATGCAATACATTTGAATCTAATATAATCAAATCCACTGAATTGTTTTTGTGCATAGCTCACATATAATAGATACCAATTACATCTCTGTGCGTAGAAAGCTATCCGGCTAAAAGCTAGCCTGGCTTAGCACAAATGAACAGAAGTGGATACGGAACAGCTAACCTGTAGCTGTTGGCCAAACACACCTCTCCCGGAGTTTTAACCTCTTAACTCATTCAGCGTCATAAGCTGTCCCCCTCTCTGCCGCTTCACGCCAGCTTAAAATGGTCATGTGTGCGGTGTGTCACGATGTTTGCAGAGCTGTGTGTGTGTTCTGTATTATAGCTGTGGAGACAATGGTGTGGCTCATTTGACAAGACACTACTTATAGTCCAACATGGAAAACATTGTTTCTACACACGCTAAAGTAACAGCCCAAACCGTTCTGGTTGATCCCCTGAAACCCCAAATACTCCAAAATCAAAGGTATATACCATGTACACATGTGCCTTCACAAAATTATCAAGGGGGAGGGGGGGTAGTCTTACCCCGAAAATATGATCGGTAAAGTAATACACTGTGGTCGTTACATAAACATGTTTCAGGTTTGGTAAAATAGACATAGGGGGTCCTTACCTTAGCCAGAAGGTAATCCAAAAAGAATAATTCCAATGATCCCATCGGCGATCGCGATTACTCGTTTATAATATATGTAATTACAAGTGTCTACGGGACACTATAGGTTTTGAGGCAAGCATATCTGCTAGCGATGGCTTTGGAAGAGCTCCTCCCACTCAGAGTGAGTCTTGATAGTCCGGTTCATTCATTGACTCTCCTGTTCCCTTTCTATCAGAGTTCAAAAGGTAGTACTGCCACCTGGTGATATTCGATCGGCATTGCAATTCCAACGTACTGTAGGCAAACGAGCCAGGGACTTATAGAATGATCCGGATGATGGTTTAGAACGGGGTTCATAGGAAAAAGATCAAAGGATCAAAACCCGAGAAATCTCGGGTATGGCGCTCAACCTCTGGCGAGAAAACCCGAGACATGTCGGGTCTGGCGCTGAATGAGTTAAGCCTGATCGGCCCCGGTCCGGTACCGGTACGAGATTTATTTTAGTCCTAAGTAGTCCTAAGAAAGAGGAGACCCAGGGCTTTCGATGGACGTCTAAATTACACTACACTACACTACCCAGCTCACACCAGCCGTAGACAAACGAAGGGGACATTTTTTCTTTTGCATGGTGTTATTCACTGTCAAATATGGAAAAAAAGACAAATAATAATAATTTATATTTTCCTTTGGTTCCTTACAATTTACTCAAGCATCGTAACAGACACAATATTTCTGACACTGGCAATACATTCCATGAGGTCCATAGATGTCCATAGATACCAAGAACATACAGCACATGCAAATTTACCTTGTAGACGTGGAGCAACCTTCCATTTACTTGGGTATGTACTTTTAGGTGAATTTTCTGAAAATATGGCTCATAGGGCTTAACATGCTAGGCTATATCCACTTCCATTCATTTGTGCTAAGCTAGGCCAACATGCAGCCGGGTAGCATTCTACTGAACGCACAGAGAGGAAACTGGTATCTATCTTCTTGTCTGACTCTGGAGAAGATGATAAGCATATTTACCATAGCGTGGGAATGCGTTCCTTTAAGTAGGGAGTAACTGACTGGAACGCATGGATAAAAAACACTTTATTAACTAATACAGGAGACTAACGTTTCGACCCGCCTGTGTCTTAATCAGAATCCTCCCCTTCAAGGTAACTCAGTATATATTTCCAGATGGGTGCCCAGACTCAATCCAAGGATAATATTTATGTCTTTCTTTCTTTCTTTCTTTCTTTCTTTCTTTCTTTCTTTCTTTCTTTCTTTCTTTCTTTCTTTCTTTCTTTCTTTCTTTCTTTCTTTCTTTCTTTCTTTCTTTCTTTCTTTCTTTCTCAATTCCTTTCTTTTTCTCTCACACACATGCCATTGTCACTCTCCCTCTCATTAGCATCTGACGAGGGTGTTTGCTTCAGTAAGCATCTGAGAATCCTCTCCCTCTTCCTCGACTGCTAGCAGGTTTTGTTTTCGTCCTTCCTGCTACTCTGTGTCCTTTGTTTTGTCTCTGAACACACTCCCGCACACGTGCACATGCTTAAAATATATGTCAACGCACGTGCACAGACACACACGCACACGCACACACACACACACACACACACACACACACACACACACACACACACACACACACACACACACACACACACACACACACACACACACACACACACACACACACACACACACACACACACACACACACACACACACACACACACACACACATTATATTCAAGCAATGTGGCAAGTCAATCCAGATACTTTTAAGGTATAATCTATAATGCTGTCAAACAGCGACCTCTAAGCAAAAGAGCCCCAGTTGGTACTACACTTTGTTATTTTGTTTTGGTCTGATACAGTATATTGGCTGGGGGTTAGTATCTCATTATACTGTGGATTTATCCAGACCTCTCTTGGCAGCGCATGAGGTGTGGCCAGCAGTAGCAACCCCCTCCCCCTCCCCCCTATCCCCACTCAACTCTAACCCACACATCAAAACAACAATACAGTGAAATACCAAGCTGGGCGCCTTTGCCTAGAGGTCACTGTTTGACAGTATTACAGATTATAGAAAAGAGGAGAGGAGAGGAGAGGAGGGGATACAATCGAGGATGGGATGAAAGGGGAGGAGGGGGTGGGAGGAGAGGAGAGGAGATGAGAGGAGGGGAAATGAGGGTATATGAGAGGAGATGGGAGGAGGGGAGAGGATGGGATAGGAGAGGAGAGGAGAGTATGTGATAGGAGAGGGTAGGATGGGCGATGATATGATAGGAGATGGTATGATGGAAGATGCGAGGAGAGGAGAGGGCATGAGAGGAGAGGACATGATATGGGAGATGAGATGAGAGTATAGAGGACATGATAGGATATGGGAGGAGGGGGTATATGAGAGGATATCGGGGGATGAGAGGAGATGGGGATAAGAGAAAATGAGAGAACAAATGAGAGAAAAGAGGAGATGAGAGGATGAGACGAGAAACGAAGAGGATGATATGAGAAAATAGGAGGGGGAGAGGAGAGGAGCGGAGAGAAGAGAAGAGATAATATTAGAGAATAGATGAGATGAGATAAGATAAGAGGAGGATAGATAATAGGAAGGGGATGAGAGGAGAGGAGAGGAAAGAGGAGATAATAGAATAGATGAGATGATAGAAGTGAAGAGGAGAGGAGAGAAGATGCGCGGGAGGAGAGGATATGGGGTAGGTGCAGATATGGGGGAGGTGATGGGGGGATATGAGATGAGGGGAGGAGAGAATACGGGGGGTGCGAGGATAGGATATGAGGGGGCTAGATTCTACCTTTAACACCAGGGGTCTCAGAAAGCCTCTGGGTTCACAGCAGCAGTGTGTGGGCGTGTTCCAGGTGACACGGCTGGTGAGCAATTATAATCACACTGACACAAGTTCATGAAGAAATGTTCTAAGCCGACATAAATATTCATGGTTGAATCCATAGATCCTTTAGATGCAATCAGAATGATGCACGTTGGTGAAAATAGGACCTTTTTAGAGATAATACAGCATGATACTTTCAGTTCCACCACGTAGCCTATATTCATGGACTTGCATGGCTGTGAAGATACTACTTAGTGTAATCTCTATACTGCATGTGAATTTCAATCATGCATATTTTTAACAAGATGCAGGTACACTCTTATTTCACTGGGATAAATATATGTGGTTTAACTGAGTTTAGGAGAGGAGAGGAGAGGAGAGGAGAGGAGAGGAGAGGGGAGGAGAGGAGAGGAGAGGAGAGGAGATGAGAGGAGAAGAGAGGAGAGGAGAGGAGATGAGAGGAGAGGAGAGGAGAGGAGAGGAGAGGAGATGATATGAGATGAGATGAGATAGGAGAGGAGATGAGAGGAGAGGAGAGGAGAGGAGAGGAGAGGAGAGGAGAGGAGAGGAGAGGAGAGGAGAGGAGAGGAGAGGAGAGGAGAGGAGAGGCGAGGATAGGAGAGGAGAGGAGAGGAGAGGATAGGAGATGAGATGAGAGGAGAGGACAGGAGAGGAGAGTAGATGGGAGGAGAGGATCGGAGAGGAGAGGAGAGGAGAGGAGAGGAGATGAGAGGAGAGGAGAGGAGAGGAGAGGAGAGGAGATGAGAGGAGAGGATAGGATAGGAGATGAGAGGAGATGAGAGGAGAGGAGAGGAGAGGAGAGGAGAGGAGAGGAGAGGAGAGGAGAGGAGAATATAGGAGAGGATAGGAGAGGAGAGGAGCGGATATGATAGGAGAGGATAAGAGAAGAGAAGAGAAGAGAAGAGAAGAGAAGAGAAGAGAAGAGAAGAGAAGAGAAGAGAAGAGAAGAGAAGAGAAGAGAAGAGAAGAGAAGAGAAGAGAAGAGAATAGAAGAGATGATATAAGAGAGGAGAGGAGAATAGACGAGAGGAGAGGACAATATAAGAGATGATAGGAGAGGAGAGAAGATGAGAGGAAAATATATGAGAAAATGATGGAGGAGGAGAGGAGATGAGAGGAAATGATATGAGAAAATGATGGAGGAGAGGAGATGAGAGTAGGGGATATGAGAGGGGAGCAGAGCAGAGCAGAAGAGAGCAGATGAGACGAGATGAGAAGAGAGGAGAGAAGAGGATAAGGGGAGGAGAGATGACGGAAGAAGAGAAGACAGTAGAGGAGACGAGGAGGAGATTCGGGACCAGCTGGGAATTGGAGGTGTGGAGAGGATGGGGCGGGGGGGGGGGTGTGAAGGGATCTTCAGCCTCCCGACTGTCTCAACGTTTCATGGTCTTGACTCCACTGAGCCGAGGCAGCCGTGCATGACCTGCTATCCCTCCTATACAACAACACTACGCCTATACCTCCCCTTCCACCCACAAAGAGATGGTGTGTGTGTGTGTGTGTGTGTACATGGTAAATCGTTTGTCTGAGTGTGTGTGTGTGTGTGTGTGTGTGTGTGTGTGTGTGTGTGTGTGTGTGTGTGTGTGTGTGTGTGTGTGTGTGTGTGTGTGTGTGTGTGTGTGTGTGTGTGTGCATGTGTGCGTGTGTGTGTGTGCGTGTGTGTGTAGCTAGCGTGAGATTGATGCAACACTGCATCTGCGGGAGATACAACAATACAAATCAGCCCACGCGGTCCTGCGTGGGAGGAAGTGTGGTAGAAGTCATCAGTAAAGTCAGGGAGATCAACCACAAGAGACACACACAAACAAACAGCTGTACTCATCCTCCCCCCACTCTGCGGAGCTCAGGGCCGCGCGAGAGGTGGCTCTGAAGGGCGGCTGTTGAGGTAGAACCCTCCCCTCCCCTCCCCCCCACCACCCCCGCTCTAAAACCCAACCGTGTGCTCCGATGGGTGGAAGTGTCAGTCTACTCTACCGTAGAAATTGCCCTTTTACGAGAGGATGTTTTTCGGATGCCCCGGTTTGGCCATGTTGGAAGAGACGGCGGTTGCTACGCGACGATACGCGCGAGACGTAAACGTAAATGTGACACTTCAGCGTCTCGTCGGTGGATCGTGTGAGCGAGTCGTACTCTAACGCTGCACTGACGTTAGGTGTTTTCGCTCAAAAGTGGTTACCCGATGGTTACAGGCAGTCATGAAAGATAACTACATAATGATTCTGTGTAATCTTTGTAAAGTTTTTTTTACTTCTTAAATATTTTTAATTTTATTTGTATATTTTTTCGTATTCTTATTTTGGCGATCAATAGAGGTGTGTAGACCTTTCATGACATATTGTACATATCACCTATGTTCTGCCACACTGCCTGGCTTCCCATTAGAGTGGGGATGAAATAACATCTAGACAGCTATACCTGATCCACAAGACACTAGGTTAACCCAAACCCTAACCACATCTACAGTAGCCAGCTGCTTGGCATTCCTCACCTACAGGCACATGATCCACAATACACTAGGTTAACCCTAACATCATCTAGCCAGCTGATTGGCCTTCCTCCCCTACATACACCTCATCCACAAGACACTAGGTTAACCCTAACAGCATCTAGCCAGCTGCTTGGCCTTCCTCCCCTACATACACCTCATCCACAATACACTAGGTTAACCCTAACAGCATCTAGCCAGCTGCTTGGCATTCCTCACCTACGGACACCTCGTCCACAAGACACTAGGTTAACCCTAACATCATCTAGCCAGCTGCTTGGCATTCCTCCCCTACATGCACCTCATCCACAAGACACTAGGTTAACCCAAACAGCATCTAGCCAGCTGCTTGGCCTTCCTCACCTACACCTCATCCACAACACACTAAGTTAACCCTAACAACATCTAGCCAGCTGCTTGGCCCTTCTCCCCTACAGCCACCTCATCCACAATACACTAGGTTAACCCTAACAGCATCTAGCCAGCTGCTTGGCATTCCTCACCTACACCTCATCCACAAGACACTAGGTTAACCCTAACAGCATCTAGCCAGCTGCTTGACCTTCCTCACCTACATACACCTCATCCACAAGACACTAGGTTAACCCTAACATCATCTAGCCAGCTGCTTGACCTTCCTCACCTATAGACACCTCATCCACAAGACACTAGGTTAACCCTAACAACATCTAGCCAGCTGCTTAGTCGATTCCCCTACAGACACCAACCCTCCACACACACACAAATAATCAGTGTATTTTGTGTCCCCAGCATTCCATGCATGTGTGTATGCACACACATGTACACGCCTGTATGCGCGCACGCACACACACACACACACACACACACACACACACACACACACACACACACACACATACACACACACACACACACACACACACACACACACACACAGACACACACACACACACACACACACACACACACACACACACACACACACACACACACACACACACACACACACACACACACACACACACAGCCCTACTTTTGATTAGTGCTTGATTAAAACACATGATGATGACCGCAATCTCGTTAGCAGGGAACATCGTGTGCCCAATTAAAGAGAAAGCAACAGCCCCGCGCCTCTGAGATCTGCACTGAACTCCACTGAGAGATCAACTGCCAATCCAGCTCAAAAAGAAGGAAAAACACAGAAATGTTTACAAATTACTTATTACTTATTATTATTATGTCACACTAATATCACTGAAGTCACATCGGAGACCTGACTAGCAAACATGGCTGAACACATCATGTTAAAAAGGAGGATATCAGTGTGCATGGTACTGGCACTTTTTAATGTGTATAGGTACTAGGGGGCTGCACGATTCATCGGAGAAAAAAAGAATCGCGATCTCGATTCATAGACCTATGCGATCTCATTTCTAAATTATGACGATTTTAATTAAATTAGTTTGAACTTTTTACTTAACTTTTTAAAAATGTTGACGGAAAACAAGAATCGTGTGAGAGAATCGTGATCTCAATTCTTAGAGGGAAAAATGGTGATTCACATTTTAGCAAGAATCGTGCAGCCCTAGTAGGTACACACACACACACACACACACACACACACACACACACACACACACACACACACACACACACACACTAGGGCTGTCTTAAATGCTTCGAAGCTTCGAACGTTCGATTCGATGGCACAAGCTTCGAACATTAAAAAAAAATCGAAGTAAAAAAAAAAAAAAAAAATGTTTTTAATTTTTTTTTTTTACTTCGATTTGTGTGTGTGTAGGTGTGTGTGTGTGTGTGTGTGTGTGTGTGTGTGTGTGTGTGTGTGTGTGTGTGTGTGTGTGTGTGTGTGTGTGTGTGTGTGTTGTGTGTGTGTGTGTGTGTGTGTGTGTGTGTGTGTGTGTGTGTGAACTACCCATCCCAGTTAGGACAGCCGAATCCCGTCCAATCTTTCGCCGTCGACTAAAGACTCACTTCTTCAACCATTATCTGAAATGATAAAAAAAAAAAAAAAAAAATCTAACTGTGACTAACCTTACTGTCATGCACTTGTCCTAATAAACTAACCTACACTGTAACACGCAACACTTTGATGAACATTGTTACTCAGCTGATAGAGTTGTACCCTTCTTGCTGTCTTATAATAATAATAATGACTTGGATTTATATAGCGCTCGTCATGGCACCCAGAGCGCTTCACAGAGTCCATTATTCGTTCATACACAGTCATACCGGTGGTGGTAAGCTACAATTGCAGCCAGAGCTGCCCTGTCGTACAGAACTTGTAAGTCGCTTTGGATAAAAGCGTCAGCTAAATGACTAAATGTAAGTGTGTGTGTGTGTGTGTGTGTGTGTGTGTGTGTGTGTGTGTGTGTGTGTGTGTGTGTGTGTGTGTGTGTGTGTGTGTGTGTGTGTGTGTGTGTGTGTGTGTGTGTGTGTGTGTGTGTGTGTGTGTGTGTGTGTGTGTGTAGGTGTGTGTGTAGGTGTGTGTGTGTGTGTGTGTGTGTGTGTGTGTGTGTGTGTGTGTGTGTGCGCGCACCTTGTAGAATTCCACACATAAGAAAGAAAGATACTGGGATGAATAAACAAAATAGGAAATAAAATGTAGAAATGCATGCAATACATAAATAAATATGAATCTCCATATATGAAATATAACATTTAGATAAGGTGCTACTGAGATGTTTTGGTGAGTTCTTTGTTTTTTTGTGGAAGTTGCCCTTCTTAAAAATGCATGAACATTCACTGATAATTGGTCTGTAGTGGAGTCTACAAGGTCTACATTGCCGGACCATGTAGAATCCGGACCTTGTAGACTGACATAATTATGTGCATAGTTTAGTCTACACAGGCCATATTTCAAATAATCAAAATCTTACTTCATTCATCTTAAACATTCTTGATTTGGGGGATTGGTAGTTCCCATGAAATCTGAAGTTGTTCAAACGACAACAGCGATCCACCTTGAATTAAATCACACAGCCGAGTGAAACCTTGTTGGATGCGTCAGTCACGAAAGGGGCTACTTAATTAATTAATCCAACCCACTTTATTTATAGAGCACATTTAAAAACAACAACGTTTACGAAAGTGCTGTACAAGTCCCACAACATAAGATAACATTTTTTTTTTTTTTTTTTTTTTTTGAAGCTTCGAATTAAAATCGAAGCTCGGCCCCGAAGCTTCGATTGCCAAAAAAAGCTTTGAAGGTCAGCCCTAACACACACACACACACACACACACACACACACACACACACACACACACACACACACACACACACACTAACTAATCTCAATCAGTAGAGCCTACCCTACGCCTGCTATACTGGATCTGAAAGAGTCAAATCCAAAAAGACAAAAAACATCGTGTCTGCCGCTATGCAAATAGCGAGGTGTAGTGGTGATGTAATTGCTGTTTCCCACGCGGTCCACCCCTCTTGACATCGCAATGTATTTCCAATGGACACATTTCTAAAATCGGCTCGTTTAAAACAAATAAAGCATGAACATTGGCATGGTGTACCTTTCTGTGTGTATTCATCCACAATATATAGCTCAACATGAAACAATTCACAATTAATCGTAAAAAGGTAGCAAAATAACAACGTTTATGTTTTCTAGACTTCACTCTGGCGCTGCCGACTGACGTCACCACGGCGTAGACTCCTGGCTGTATTAGGCGACAGCACTGAACGGCAGGCGTTCTACTGGTAAGTGTAGTTCTTTTTTAACGCCAAATTAAACAACCTTATAACTAATTTTTTTTTTTTTTTTTGTATTGATCTTTTTCCCCCTCCTTTTTCCTCAGATTTTCTCCCATCCCAATGTTAGTCGTTATGCCAATTCCCAATCCCCTTCCTGGTCGCTGCGCACTTACCCCCCACAGTCGGTCTGGGAGAGTGGAGGCTACCACGTGCTTCCTCCGACACACGTCCAGCCAATCAACCGCTTCTTTTCACCTGGCAGCGCGGACTCTCACTGAGAGGGTGTAACGTGTGGAAGGATCACACTACCCCCCTTAGATCCTATCCGCGCTTAGCAGGCGCCCCGACCGAACTGTAGGAGTCGCTGTTTACAACGACCCGGACCCACCCCGCCAGCTTCTCCCACCCTCTAATACTGCCAATTGTATTAGTGTGAACGGCCAGCCAAGCTGGTGACAACCCCGGAGCTGTGAGCTGGATTCGAACAGGTGAATGCAGCGTCTCCGGGGTTGGTGACGAACGCAATATCCAATACGCCACATGACCGCCTAACTAACTTTATTTCAACCAAAAATGCAGATAGAAGGGGACTCATTTTGTGCAAAAATGGAAAGCTTGCCAATGTTCACGAGGCAGAATTGTTACAATAGCCGGTACTACATTTTCCCAATGATAAATCCCTATACGGGTGGACCGCGCGGGAAACTAACGTGACGTCAGACTAGCCCTCCCTAGGGAGCCTCTCCGGACGCGTTGTCCGAGTGAAAGGCTCTGCCAGGAGAGGGAACAGTGCGCTGCTCCCGCTGGGAGGGCCTTTGTGAGTGTGGGGGTGCAAATGTCAGACACCACACAACTTCCCGCCTTTGTTTTTCTGTATGTGACGAGAATCGATTGGAATTCTCTCCAGGTATAGCGCTGACAGTTCGCTTCTGACCCGTCATGCTCCAGGACACTACTGGACCTGACCTAGCGGGGATAGAGGGATGGGATAGAGTAGAGAGAGGGGGGAGAGAGGAGAGATGATATATATAGGGGATAGATGAGAGAGAGGGGGGCGAGAGGAGATATGAGAGATATAGGGGATATATAGAAGATATATATGCGATATATAGGGGATCGAGGAGAGATAGGGGGGCGAGAGGAGAGATGAGAGATATATATAGGGGATACATAGAAGATAGATATGGGAGATATATGGGAGAGAGAGGGGCGAGAGGAGATATGAGAGATATATAGGGGATATATAGAAGATACATATGGGATATATAGGGGATATAGGAGAAAGGGATGAGATAAAGGGGATATATGAGAGATATAGGCGAGATATATGGGATATATGAAAGAGAGAGGGATAGGCAGGATATAGGGGAGATATAGTAGAGGGAGAGGGGAGATAGGGGATATATATATATATAAGAAGGAAATGGGAGAGAGATATGGGAAAAATGAGAGATATAGGGGATATATATGTGAGCGATAGAGGGGATATATGAGAGAGGGAGGATATAGAGAGGATAGAGGAGATATATAGGGGAAATAGATAATAAAGATGTGATAGGGGAGATATGCAATATGAGTATGATATATATATATATGGGAGATACAATATGGGGATATAGGAGATAGGGAATATATGAGAGAGATATGGGATATATGAGATACATATAATAGAGATATGGGAGAGGGGATATGTAGGATATATATGAGAGAGATGAGATAGATGAGAGAGAGGATATATATATATGGGATGTAGAGCGGGGATATATGGGGTATATGAGAGATGCATGAAAGATGGGAGAGACATGATAGAGGGGATATATAAGAGATATATGGGATAGATACTGTGATACTGTGACTAATGTATATTTCAGTTAGTTAGATAGTAAATTATAACACTACCTGATGCATACTGCACCTTAGGTGACACTGTGAATACTGTGAATATATATTTCAGTTAGTTAGATAGTAAATTATATTGAGACCTATTTGTTTACACTGCTTGTGTTGTTTTTACTACCTGTACCCCCCCCCCTTCCCCCATGCTGCTATGATGCCTCTCAGTATATTTTGACTGTATTTATTTACTGTATATTGTATTACATTTTTATTCTATTTTACTCTACTCGTATCCTAGGCAACTTGATTTAATTTGTTTTATTATTCTAATTTGTGACCTGTTCTGTCTAAATGTTTAAATGTGTAAATGTTGAGCGATTTGCATTTTTTTTTTTTTTGTATTGATCTTTTTCCCCCTCCTTTTTCCTCAGATTTTCTCCCATCCCAATGTTAGTCGTTATGCCAATTCCCAATCCCCTTCCTGGTCGCTGCGCACTTACCCCCCACAGTCGGTCTGGGAGAGTGGAGGCTACCACGTGCTTCCTCCGACACACGTCCAGCCAATCAACCGCTTCTTTTCACCTGGCAGCGCGGACTCTCACTGAGAGGGTGTAACGTGTGGAAGGATCACACTACCCCCCTTAGATCCTATCCGCGCTTAGCAGGCGCCCCGACCGAACTGTAGGAGTCGCTGTTTACAACGACCCAGACCCACCCCGCCAGCTTCTCCCACCCTCTAATACTGCCAATTGTATTAGTGTGAACGGCCAGCCAAGCTGGTGACAACCCCGGAGCTGTGAGCTGGATTCGAACAGGTGAATGCAGCGTCTCCGGGGTTGGTGACGAACGCAATATCCAATACGCCACATGACCGCCTAACTAACTTTATTTCAACCAAAAATGCAGATAGAAGGGGACTCATTTTGTGCAAAAATGGAAAGCTTGCCAATGTTCACGAGGTAGAATTGTTACAATAGCCGGTACTACATTTTCCCAATGATAAATCCCTATACGGGTGGAGAGGGAGAGGGGAGATAGGGGATATATATATAAGAAGGAAATGGGAGAGAGATATGGGAAAAATGAGAGATATAGGGGATATATATGTGAGCGATAGAGGGGATATATGAGAGAGGGAGGATATAGAGAGGATAGAGGAGATATATAGGGGAAATAGATAATAAAGATGTGATAGGGGAGATATGCAATATGAGTATGATATATATATGGGAGATACAATATGGGGATATAGGAGATAGGGAATATATGAGAGAGATATGGGATATATGAGATACATATAATAGAGATATGGGAGAGGGGATATGTAGGATATATATGAGAGAGATGAGATAGATGAGAGAGAGGATATATATATATATGGGATGTAGAGCGGGGATATATGGGGTATATGAGAGATGCATGAAAGATGGGAGAGACATGATAGAGGGGATATATAAGAGATATATGGGATAGATACTGTGATACTGTGACTAATGTATATTTCAGTTAGTTAGATAGTAAATTATAACACTACCTGATGCATACTGCACCTTAGGTGACACTGTGAATACTGTGAATATATATTTCAGTTAGTTAGATAGTAAATTATATTGAGACCTATTTGTTTACACTGCTTGTGTTGTTTTTACTACCTGTACCCCCCCCCCCCCTTCCCCCATGCTGCTATGATGCCTCTCAGTATATTTTGACTGTATTTATTTACTGTATATTGTATTACATTTTTATTCTATTTTACTCTACTCGTATCCTAGGCAACTTGATTTAATTTGTTTTATTATTCTAATTCGTGACCTGTTCTGTCTAAATGTTTAAATGTGTAAATGTTGAGCGATTTGCAGTGTCAAATTTCCCACAGGGTATAATAAAAGTATTTCTATTCTATATATTTATATTCTAGATGAGAGAGGATATAGAGAAGAAATATATGGGATATAAATAAAGATAGGGGAGATAGAAGAACGATGGGATATATACAGGTAAAGAAGAAATATAGGAGATATATAAGAATGATAGGCGATAAGAAAGATATGAAATATAAGAGATGAGAGAGATAAGAAAGAGAGGATACAAATAATAAAGAGAGGCGGGAGAGAGAGAAGGTGTGCTGGACTCATTCCCTACCAGCGCAACATACATAACAGCAGGTAACCACCAACAGGGAGAAAGTAAAGAGAGCACGACGAGGTGGTTTTGTGTGAAGTGTTTTGACAGATCTATAAAAGGTAACGGCAGAAGAGCTCAAATGTTTCCAATCGCACATAAACATTGTGAGCGCAAAGAAAACCGCAGAATTGGACTTTGCAAAAGGTTATACGAGGCGGGAAATGTATTCAGCGTGTGTAGACTATATTAGAACAGCAACGGAAAACTCCGAGTTGTGAATATGGATCGTGAACATGAACAAAAGTGAGAGCGCTTTACCAGAACACTAATTTGTTCATCCTGATTGATCCGAGCGGATGTCACCGTCTGCATCTGCTGTCCTCTGAGATGCAGCCCGTGGTGTCATCATGCTTCCTACGTCTTCATCCCCGTCAAGAGATCACGTAATGTATGCCTGCAGTTAGGGCTGGGCGATATGACGATATTATATAAATATCGGGTACAGTTCATTAACGATACACTTTTTCAACGTATCGTGGATATCGTGATGTTTTGCCCAAGAGGATTGTGTCGCGTCAATCTGTCCACACGTTACTCGTTCATATCTCAGCCCGTGCTGAGATATGCCCATTCCGCGGTCTGTTAATAAAGTTTTCAATCAGACAGATATATGGAAAGGCTTTTATTATAACATTCGTTGTAGTAAAATCATTATGCCTCATTTAGTCATCCTGTTGAGCACTGGTCTCCTACTCGACGGCCGCGGGGAGCTAACGTTAGTAGCTTTGTTGACGTTGTTCAGCCACAGGACATTCAGGAAGTAAAAAACTAGGAGCTTGCCGATTGGTGCTAAGAACAGCAGGGCGGGTGCAAGCGCTGTGACGTAATTGGCAGACTCGACTGTCAATCAAAATTATATGTTTCCGTCAGAATGAATGAGTGAAGACTTTGTTAAAGGGTTGCAGAATGGGTACAATACAGTACAGGAGGATGAAGACCAGAAAAAGACTTTCGACTTTTTTACATAAGGGTCCTCCATTTTCAATTCATCAAAACATTTAGAGACATACATATATACAGTAGTTTCATTAAAATGCTATTGATTGATTGATTGATTGATTGATTGATTTAAAACTTTATTAACATATTGCAGAATGGGTACAGTACAGCTCAATACATACAATTGTTAAGGGGATGCAGACCAGAGAAAGACTTTAGTCTTGTTTACATCAGGGTCCCCCATTTTCAATTCATCATATTTCATATCTAAATCATATAATATCTCATTGCTAAATATATGCAATATATAATCTAATAATCTAAATCTAATATAAAAATGCTAAATGCATGGGTATTTTATTTTGTCTTTAATGTTAGCTTGCAAAATCAAATACTGTCTTGGTAAGCCTCATAATGAATTGTTTGGGGTAAAAAAGAAAAACATCGTGATGTGTATCGTGTATCGCCGAAAGGTCAGAAAATATCGTGATATCATATTTAGGCCATATCGCCCAGCCCTACCTGCAGTGTCTGTAGAGATGCTCCACCGAGCTTCAATTTAGGGCAGAGATGACCTCCGGCACTGCCCCCGTAGAGCTCCACACTGTCTCTGTAGAGCTCCACACTGTCTCTGTAGAGCTACACACTGTCTCCGTAGAGCTCCACACTGTCTCCGTAGAGCTCCACACTGTCTCCGTAGAGCTCCACACTGTCTCCGTAGAGCTCCACACTGTCTCCGTAGAGCTCCACACTGTCTCCGTAGAGCTCCACACTGTCTCTGTAGAGCTCCACACTGTCTCCGTAGAGCTCCACACTGTCTCTGTAGAGCTACACACTGCCTCTGTAGAGCTACACACTGTCTCCGTAGAGCTCCACACTGTCTCTGTAGAGCTACACACTGTCTCTGTAGAGCTCCACACTGTCTCCGTAGAGCTCCACACTGTATCTGTAGAGCTCCACACTGTCTCCGTAGAGCTCCACACTGTCTCTGTAGAGCTACACACTGTCTCTGTAGAGCTCCACACTGTCTCTGTAGAGCCACACACTGCCTCCGTAGAGCTACACACTGTCTCTGTAGAGCTCCACACTGTCTCTGTAGAGCTACACACTGTCTCTGTAGAGCTTCACACTGTCTCTGTAGAGCTCCACACTGTCTCTGTAGAGCTCCACACTGTCTCTGTAGAGCTCCACACTGTCTCTGTAGAGCTCCACACTGTCTCTGTAGAGCTCCACACTGCCTCCGTAGAGCTACACACTGTCTCTGTAGAGCTCCACACTGTCTCTGTAGAGCTCCACACTGCCTCCGTAGAGCTCCACAATGTCTCTGTAGAGCTGCACACTGTCTCTGTAGAGCTACACACTGTCTCTGTAGAGCTACACACTGTCTCTGTAGAGCTCCACACTGTCTCTGTAGAGCTCCACACTGTCTCTGTAGAGCTACACACTGCCTCCGTAGAGCTACACACTGTCTCTGTAGAGCTCCACACTGTCTCTGTAGAGCTCCACACTGTCTCTGTAGAGCTACACACTGCCTCCGTAGAGCTACACACTGTCTCTGTAGAGCTCCACACTGTCTCTGTAGAGCTCCACACTGTCTCTGTAGAGCTCCACACTGTCTCCGTAGAGCTACACACTGTCTCTGTAGAGCTACACACTGTCTCTGTAGAGCTCCACACTGTCTCTGTAGAGCTCCACACACTCGCTCAACAGACTATCTACCGCACGCGACACGAACACCACAGTTGCGTGACGTTAAGTGTATCTTTGAAGATTTGAAAGGGACAGTTTGGATTGTTAAAGGAACGCGGCAACATTATGGAAAGTGTGCTGCTTACTGTGTCTTCTCCAGAGTCAGACCAGACGATACTGATTTCCTCTCGGTGTGTTCAGTAGAAAGCTAGCCTAGCTTAGCACAAATGAATGGAAACGGATACAGACTAGCCTAGTTGTTAACCGCCTATCAAAAAACACCTATCGACCCTTTTAAGCTAGGCTAGTGGGCTAGTGGGGGATCCACATTTAAACAGATTTTTGAGATACTGATATGGTTGAAGTCAAATGAATAATCACATTCCTATGCAGAGCTGCCTCTACGCCTGTACGTCACACAGCCTGACATACACTCCTATGCAGAGCCGCCTGTACATCACACAGCCTGAAATGCACTCGTAAACAGAGCCACGCTAGTTGGTGTTACTGGTGTTACTCTTTGTTCAGGTTCCACCGAGTACATTACTTGCCCATCGGTGTTTGCTCTTTTTTGGTTAATTTCCGCATATCAGTGCCCAGCCCACGTTCAGCGGATCTATTTTATAGGTCACAGTACAGACTAGCTTAAGTTTCACTTTCATTTAGAGTAGATTTTACTTTGCGTGAAGGAGAGGAAGGAGGCTCTAGAGATGACTTATTTAGGATTATACCCAGGCAGCAGCTCGACTGGAGAGGAGCTGAGGACCAGTCCAGAGCAGCAACAGTATGTGTGTTGTTAAATAAGGATGACGCTACATTGATCCGTCACTGATCCGTCAATGAACGGATAGATAATTGACGGAAGGTATTAGTGTCCATTGGTTTATATTTAAATTAGACCATAACATAAATTCTGTCTGTCCAGCAGATGGATACTAATCATTGTAAATTAATTAAAAACAGACGTAGATGGACACAGTGGATCAATGTAGCCGCATAATGCTAAAGATCAAAGCGAGCACTCTACATACTGTATATCGAGCGTAATTTTGTAAATAGTACCGGTGTTGTCATGAGTGTATTAGTCACAGGAAATGCCACATCACCGTGGCAACCCTGATTACAACACAATGTTGCCGGTCGCCTTTACAACTTTAAAACACTCTTTCACATCTCGTTATGCTCTCCGTACAAAAAAAATCTGGACCCTTTAATAACTTGAATGCAGTGATGAGTTTGCAAAGTTTCTAGTTTTTTTAATACATCAAAAAATGAATTCCCTTATCCGCTCACCAAATATTCAGAATGGGAAGCCGGGGGCCTTGTAGAAATGGAGAGGAGAATGTTCATTTTCTGACGGTAATTCACTTCTCATTTTCTCTCTCCACATATTTGAAGGCGCCAACAGAATGGTAATAGAGTTGACGTCTCCATCCGCAGACTCGCGCTCATTTGTGATTTATTCATGATAGAGTAAGCGGGGTGCCCTACTTAATACAGTGTAAATCATTCATTCACTCCTGCTATTCAAGTCAGAGAGAATAATATCGTTTCAACTCAAAAACTTTCTCCCCCCCCTTGTTCCCAAAACACTGCTCCATTCAAAGTTATTAGAGAGAACAAAAAGAGGAGATTGTTTCTTTCTATGCTGGAAGAACAATTGGGCCGAGGTCGACACAGGCGAACGATTTGGGCGGGAAAAGGACTTGAAAGAGAATACCGGAGTGGCCTTCCAAGAATCACCACTTCCCTCAATGGCTCCCTCAATAGCTTCATTCAAAGTGGGGCATGTAGGTGCAGTAATCGCATAACATGTTATCACACATTACTATTCGATAGAACTATTCAAATACTAATAAAAAATTTAGCTTCCGCGATAACGTGTGGTTTTGTTTTTACTTAACAGTTCCCGGTTGCGGCTCACGGCGCCGTGATGAAGTGACGTCACCAGTTTGTGACGCTCTGTACCGAAAACGTAGTCCATTTCCGGGTTTTTTTCGGCGTGGCATTATGACGTGGCCTTGAAACTACACGCTACTTTTTATTTTGTCTTGATAAACCAATAAATGACTGAACCAGGATAATTTCAATTCGATGCTAAATAAACTTTTACGCACGCGTAAAATGTGCCAGATATAATTTTACATGCGTTACATTTTTATCAATATCTTGGCCATTTTTGGTGCTAGAATGAAACGGAAAAGATTGGGAGGAAGTGACAAAGGAGGCGGAAGTTTACTGACAGAAAAGAAGTGTAGAAGAAGCCTGCACAATTCGTCCACTAGATAATTTCTGTCGGACAGTTAGTAGTTAGTAATTCGACTTTTATAACAGTAGTAGTAGCAGTAGTAGTAGCAGTAATAGTAGTGGTAGTAGTAGTAGTAGTAGCAGTAGTAGTAGTTGTAGTAGCAATAGTAGTAGTATTAGTAGATGTTTTAGTAGTAGTAGTTTGAGCTATTCTGTGCTAACGTTGACGATCTATCTTTGGTTGGTGATGGTGACTACAACGAAAGGTCCACTGATGATGACAACAATGACACTTATTTTGGACTTTGATTGCTTTTGTTTTAGTCAGACTTGTTGGGAAAGGCAAAGAAAGGATTTCACATGATAAGTGCACATGATGAATGTACAGGATAAGTACACATGTACAGGATAAGTGTACATGATAAGTGTGCATCAAGAGAGTCCTTGTTGAATGTTGAATGTCTACAGTGAGGAGGAGCAAGGAGCAGAATGAGCAGAAGCCCTGCCTTCAACCAGTTCAGTGAGACATGGAAGGAGGGCTAACCAAGACAGGTGAGATACTTATTATTATTAATTATTATTATTATTATTATTATTATTATTATTATTATTATTATTATTATTATTATTATTATTATTATTATTATTATTATTATTATTATTATTATTATTAGTATTATCATTATCATCATCATCATCATCATCATCATCATCATCATCATCATCATCATCATCATCATCATCATCATCATCATCATCATTATTATTATTATTATTATTATTATTATTATTATTATTATTATTATTATTATTATTATTATTATTATTATTATTATTATTATTATTATTATTAGTGCTTTTGTTTTAGTTATTACTCTGTTCATAAAAGTTGAAAATAATGTATTTTTACATGTCATTGTCTACACTCTACAGCAATGATTTGCCTGGGACATCTAGGGGGGCATGGCGTGCCCAAGCCAGATCCAGGTCAAGAAATTACGCAGACAGGTGAGAGACTTATAGGCCTGCCATGATAACACATTTTGCTGGGCGATTAATTGCCCCCGAAAATATCGCGATAAGCGATATTATTGCGACCGGTTAGAGAATTTTTTTTTGAGAAATGTATTTCCCAAAACTTTTATTTTGAAGCCCACCGCTCCGTCTTTTCCGGTGTTTTAGACTTTTATTTTGAAGCCCACCGACCGGACCGGAAGTATTGTTGTTATTATCCTAGCGGCACCTATGAGCGGCCAACTTGTGTCGTCCGGTTCTGTGTTTTTGAGCTAATGATAAAACAAATATTGAGATTGTTGGTGAACAACTAACTTTAGGTTAGTTTTAACGTTAGCTACTAACGTTAGATGCAGCTACTACAGGCAATCAACGATGAGGAGGAAGCGTCAAAGCAGTATATAATAGAATAGCTGTGGTGCGTAGGCACTGCAGCACGACTCGAAACTACCTACTATGTTATAATAAATGAATTCATGTTTAACTTGTCCCCGTGTCCAGTCCTTTGACTAGCCCCACCCGTTCATTGTAAACAATGATGCATGTAATTGTATTAACGTTATTCTGTGTTGTAGCTATGCTATACGTTGTATTTCGTTTGTTAGCTATTTAGCTAATGTTGTTAGCATTGAATGAGAATCAACACTCAATCTTTCATCTTTATTTAGCAGTCCAGTTTCTCCGGGCAGTAGCGAGTAACTACTTGGGTCTAAAAATAGCTAACGTTACACTATAAATAACGCTACTTGGTTAAAAGGAGCAACACCATTGAGAAATGTAGTTAAGCTATATGTGGCGTTGCTACTGCCCCACAGAGCTCCCGTGCTGTACTCTGTAGTAAGGCCAGCGGCCCCCCACACGGACAGTGACTGACAAGGGGCACTGGTTCCGCCTCATTAAAACAAACGCGCAAATAGCAATTAATCGCGCCCGTCAAAATCATTGCATTAATTTTAATTATCGCGGCAATTAATCGATTTATTGCTTATCGCGGCAGGCCTACTTATTATGGATGTTTATTGCTTTTTTATTATTACTAGGTTTGCAGACTTTGTACGCAATATATACAGAATGGAATATTGAGTGTATATACAGTGTGTGTGTGTGTGTTGTATGAGCAGTGTTTTATATGTACAATGTGTGTGCCATTTATGTGCAGACATGATGAGCAGCCTGCTCCAGTCCGACGCAGGACAACCCAGGCCAGGCCAAGACTTCCAGCCCAGGCAGGAGATCAGGCAGGAGATCAGACGCCCTGGAAGACCGACAGTGATCCTGATCCAGCCCATCAGCCCCTCCGGTTCATGCCGTGCAGACCCCCAGGACCGCAGCTAGACCCCCATGCCACATATACACAGGTAACACCTGTCAAAAGGTGTTACAGTTTGACAGGTGCAATATTTTTTTTGGATACACCTCAGGCATCATGCACTCTATATGACTGCACTCTAGTCATATGTGTACTGCATATATGTATATTGAATATCCCACAATTTAATTATTTTGTTATTTTTTTACTGTAAAACCTCTTTTTTTTTTACTTTTTTTGTAAAAGAAATTACCTTTACTGACTTTTTGTAAAAAAAAAAGCATGCTGGCGATCATTTCCAGTTGAGAATCAAAATGTTGTATGTGTTTATTACCTGTGTATGGAGAAAATAATGCTTTGTAAATTGAATTCTGATCTGTTCTCTTTTGTTTGTGTAAATATGCTACCTGAGGGTGCATTTCCACTGTTTTATATTCTTGATTTGATATGTTTGCATTGGTTCATACTAAAAATAACACATTTTCTCAATCCGATTTTGTGTTTTGTGTTGTACATTATGCAGTATACAGTATATACAGTATTATACAATATGAAAACTAACTGTCAGGTCATATATGTGAGGCTGTGCTGAAAAAAAAGATACCAAACATACCATGGTAAAACATTTTAAACTATACAATTTAAATCAAAATTAGCCAAAACATTGAAATATCCCAAGACCTGCAGGCGAACGTGAGATAATCATTGCATCCGGCCAACATCAGATCATACTTAGTAACTCCTAGAAGCACGTCCAGTTGACATTTTTTATCTCGCACATATTCCTATCAAACTGTATTTGATCATCAATATAATGCATTTGGGGCTATAAATCAAGTTCTGGAGCAAGCTGCAGAAAACGATAAAAACATACTTATACATTAGACCGTATTTTTTAGTATGAATATGTGAATGAAAAAGTATAACGTTGCTACACCCTGAACAATATATAGGATGTTGAATGGGCCATAGTAATGTCAATTTATCAATACAATTTAAAAAGTTATAGCCCTGCAAAGAAGGGGAACTTCTCCATGTTAAATAGGGCTGGCGAGGGATGGTAAATTATGAATTTAACCCCGGCGATCAAAGTGTTAATAGGGTCCCCTCTATACACAGTGTAGTTGCCGGTAAAAATAAGGAAACATTTCTTTTTGGAGACAAAACGATATTCGCATAAATTAGACTTGTTAGACTTTTTTTGTGCTTTCTATAATTTTTCTCCCATCCCCCACTTTAGTCGTTATGCCAATTCCCTTCCTGGTCGTTACGCGCATTGCCCTGTCGGTCTGGGGAGGCTGTAGACCAGGGGTAGGCAACCCTAGGCACGCGTGCCTGCATAGGCACGCGGGGGCATTTGCATAGGCACAGGGGGCAGCATAATAAAAAAAAAAAAAAATGAAAATGAAAATTATAATTTTTTTTTTTTTTGCTTTGAAATATTATAGTGAAATATTTTGCACTGTTGTCGCATTTATCTTGTTGAAGTCCTCCCACAGGTTCTTTTTACTACCACATATTTAATTGAGACCCTTTATTTGTTTATTATTTCAATTTAGCTGGAAATACATTGCTACATCATTCAGTAACATTTGCAGAGCCTTATAACAAAAACATTATTACGGTCACCATTGTGACCAGTGGGATTAATCAACAAATTGTATTATTTATTTTTCTATTTCATTGAACATTGCACATGTTAAAAGCCATTTTTTTACTCAAAATGTGAGTATTACCAAGTCAACTTGTGTTCTTAAAACAATGACAATAAACATAGTTTTATTAGGTTGAAATAATGTGGTTGTGTACTTATTTTTCTGTTAACTTATTATGGATTGAAAACTGAAAACCTTAATGCACAGTAACTGAACTCAATATTTTTAAGTTCTGGTAACTTATTATTAGGGATGTCCCGATCACGTTTTTTTGCTCCCGATCCGATCCCGATCATGTGATTTTGAGTATCTACCGATACCGATATTTCCCGATCCGATCAAAAAAAAAAATTTTATTTTTTTTTATTCAACAAACATGACCATGTTCACATCTTAAACTCATACTGAGGCCTTAGTTTTGGTTTTAAATTGCATATCATCATTCATTTATTTATTGTCACACAGAGCAGAAGAATTTTGCCAAAACAAACCAATAGTATCCAGCTGCAGAACAGCAGACCAGCCACACTCTCAGACCCAAACGCATTTCCTTTGATTTAATTATACATCAAATGATTTATGAAGTTAACTTTTCACCTGGATAACGTCAACATTCAGGGTGAATGTAATGTGAGAAATTGGGATAAAAAAAATGTAAATAAAAATTATTTGGGTCTGAGATTGTGGCTGGTCTGCCGTTCTGCAGCTGGATACTATTGGTTTGTTTTGGCAAAATTCTTCTGCTCTGTGACAATAAATAAATGAATGATGATATGCAATTTAAAACCAAAACTAAGGCCTCAGTATGAGTTTAAGACGTGAACATGGTCATGTTTGTTGAATAAAAAAAAAAAAAGTAAAAAAAAAAAAAAAAAAAAAAAATCGTTTTTTTTTTTTTTTTTTTTGCCGATCCCGATCTTCGGAAAATCACGTGATCGGCCCCGATCCCGATCACGTGATCGGATCGGGACATCCCTACTTATTATTATATATTTTTTTACAGTGTAGTCTTGCGATCAATCAAAACGTATTTACACGATATACCTCACATTCACCCTCCATTCACATCCTGGTGTTCTCCATTAGGCCTGTAGGTGGAGCTATGACAGCACACGTACAGTACACACACCAATGGTGTGTGATGTGTCCAAAAATGAATGGGCAAATGTGAGTGAAATGGTCGCACTGTATGCAGCTGTTTGTCTGCATTGCACCCCCCCCCCCCCCCCCCAACTCAGATTTAGGGTTGATACAACCATCATAATAATATTGTTAATAATAACAATAACAATAATGATGTAATAATGTAAAAATTATCATTAAAAAGACCTGATTATGAGAAAAATAAATTACGATGCATGGAATATTGTTGAGGCACACTAGTTACAACTATATTTCAAACAGGCACTCCATGTCAAAAAGGTTGCTGACCCCTGCTGTAGACTATCACATGCCTCCTCTGATACATGTGGAGTCGCCAGCCGCTTCTTTTCACCTCACAGCGAGGAGTTTCACTGGCAGAACTATTTGACTTTTTTATAATTTAACAACAGCAAATCGATGCCCATCACTAACAAGACTACTCCCCTCCTCCACCTCCTCCTCCTCCTCCTCATCCTCCTCCTCCTCCTCCTCCTCCTCATCCTCCTCCTCCTCCTCCTCCTCCTCCTCCTCCTCCTCCTCCTCCTCCTCCTCCTCCTCCATGTCCTCATCCTCCTACATCTCCTCTTCCCATCTCCTGTGTTTACTTAACCTTTAGAAAGTCCTCATTAGCTAGTCCACTCCAGAGTGCATATTGGATTGTCAAGAGAGAGATAAATTAACAGTGGGAACATTGATGTGACTTATGCCTTGAGCTGGGATCATGTTGGTCAGTATGCTCAATGTAATTACTTCATTGCCAAGAAGGGAGTTTTCTTAAGTGATTAATCGGTCTCTCTCTCTGTGTCTCTCTCTCTCTCTCTTCTCCTACCTCGCTCAGCCCTTGCTTTCAGCTGCAGCGATGCTGCCAAAGTGTGCTCCAAGTTTGCCGTCAGCTTGTTAGCTGAAGTAGCGACGTGAGCATCCACTGTGGTTCCCCACTGAAGGTGCCTCTCCTCTTTGAGTGCCTGGCTCAGGCTCTGGGGCCAGATTCACCAAACTTTCTTAAGAAGACATTTCTTCTCAAGTGCATGTTTCCCGTAAATATGTACTTAACCCGCTTAAGGTTCACCTGGGCATAGTGTTATATTTTTAAAACATCGTTAATTTGTAAGAAACCTCAATTAAAACGGCGCAGGGTAAATTAGATTCGCTATTGTTATGAAAATGTGATAGAATCCTAGAAGAATTTGGACGAATTTGGTCACTGACGTTATATTATTTCATTGTATATGGTATACATTTAATTTGGTTTCTATCCCATTTAATATATATTCAATCTCTTTATTAAGTTGTAAAGCCCTGGCCTATATCTGATTTCATAATTAGCTTACTGTCTTCTCCAGAGAGAGACAATAATATAGATACCAGTTTCCTCTGTGCGTTCAGTAGAAAGCTATCTGGCTGCATGTTAGCCTAGCTTAGCACAATGAATGGAAGCGGACAGTGCCGGTTAGCCTTCAGGAGAGGTGTTAGTTGGACAATGCCTAGGCTAACTGGCACTGTCCGCTTCCATTCATTGTGCTAAGCTAGGCTAACATGCAGCCAGATAGCTTTCTACTGAACACACAGAGAGGAAACTGGTATCTATATTCTTGTCTCTCTCTGGAGAAGACGGTAAGCTAATTTCCCAAAATGTTGGCGTGTTCCTCTAAGTACAGTACTCAAGTACAAATACTTACTCCATCACTGCACACATCCAACGTGTGTGTGTGTGTGCAGATGCCTTGGAAGGAAACTACATATCGTTGCTGGCGGGAGAAAATCTTGTAACTCCAAAAACCCAACTGTTCAGGAGATGTAAAAAACTAACACATATTTGAGGGCGAATAGAGTTACAAGGTTTAGACAGACAATCGTTTTAATGCTTTCCCTTGGTTTAAACTTTGTAAAACCACACACACATATGGAGGATGATCTACTGAGTTGATTTAAAAAAGAAAAATGGAAGAAAACCCTGCACACTGTTCTGGCACACAGCTCCACCACACGCTTGGCTTTATTGATGTGTTGGTCCCATGTGCACCTTCCTAAGAACATGCACAGCTCTTTGTGTTAAACAGCCCACGCTTATGTAATTAGGTCAGGGCAGAGTTACCTGTACAGTTAGGAGCGTGAAAAACAGCTTCTGTATGTTCTGAGGGAGGTTCAATTGGTACAGAAATGTCAATAAATCCATGCATGGTGTTGTGCACAAGAGCTGTGTGCAGGGTTTGCTTCAAGTATCATCCCTGTTTGAAACCATTAGTCTGCCAAAGAGGGAGGCTAATGCCATTTTAAACCATTAGCCTGGCAAAGAGGGAGGCTAACACCGTTTGAAATCATTAACCTGGCACATAGGGAGGCTAACACCGTTTGAAACCATTAGCCTGGCAAATAGGGAGGCTAACGCCATTTGAAATCATTAGCCTGGCAAAGAGGGATGCTAACGCCATTTGAAATCATTAGCCTGGCAAAGAGGGATGCTAACACCGTTTGAAATCATTAGCCTGACAAAGAGGGATGCTAACACTGTTTGAAATCATTAGCCTGGCAAAGCGGGAGGCTAACGCCGTTTGAAATCATTAGCCTGGCAAAGAGGGAGGCTAACACCGTTTGAAATCATTAGCCTGGCAAAGAGGGATGCTAACGCCGTTTGAAATCATTAGCCTGGCAAAGAGGGAGGCTAACACCGTTTGAAATCATTAGCCTGGCAAAGAGGGATGCTAACGCCGTTTGAAATCATTAGCCTGGCAAAGAGGGATGCTAACACCGTTTGAAATCATTAGCCTGGTAAAGAGCGAGGCTAGCACCAGCAGCACGCCCTTCTGGATATCCCTGTCCTCAGTGGTGATTGGCAAGATCAACAGATGAAGACAACTTAAACTATGCTTAAAATGTTCAGGGGAACAATGTTTTAAAGGCCTATTCGGATGTAAGATCGTAATGTGAAAAACGATGTGATTTAATGTTCTATGCCTTACCTTGACTTTGTCTATTTTGCTGTTATCTATTTTATACTTTAAGTTATTATATGTCTGCACTTTTTTGTCAATGTGGTGCTCATTTTATGCTGTTAAGCACTTTGAGCTGCCATTCTTGTATGAAAGGTGCTATACAAATAAAGTGTATTATTATTATTATTATTATTATTATTATTATTATTATTATTATTATTATTATTATTATTATTATTATTATTATTATTATTATTATTATTATTATTATTATTATTATTATTATTATTATTATTATTATTATTATTATTATTATTATTATCAAAGGTACCATATTGCAGAAAGGGATATTTTCATATATTTTTGGATTATAAAGCATGTCTAAGCAACATATAAATATCGTGACAGCATCAAAACACTCCAGGCCAACAAAACCGTGCCTTTAAACGAGCTGTTTGCACTTCCATACGTTTGTGATGTCACAACAACTATAAAGCATGGCCCGCCGTCCAGCCGTCTATGTGGAATAAAACACCAAGCAGTCGTTCCGTCACGGAGCTGGAAGCGAGCAAAGTACAAGACAAAAAGAACACGCTGAGGAAACGCAGTTGTCGGATGATTAATGAGCCTTAAAGGCACAGACACAAAACAGCCTGTTCCCGGAGCTCCAGAGAGACGCGTAACCCCCCGCTTATTTTTTGTACACTTGATCTCAAGCAGGTGCTGAATGAGCTCAGTGCTCAGTTTTCACCTATGGTCAATGTTAGCATTGTGTTATTCACCGTCAAAGATGAAAATTAATTATATTCTCCTTTGGTTCATTACAATTTACTCAAGCCTAGTAACAGACACAATATATATATATATATTTTTTTTTTATTATTATCTTTCCCCCCTTCTTTTTTCCGTTTTTCTCCCATCCCAATGTTAGTCGCTATGCCAATTCCCAATCCCCTTCCTGGTCGTTGCGCACTCTACCCCCATACCGTCGGTCTGGGAGGGCGGAGACTATCACGTGCTTCCTCCGACACATGTGTAGCCAGCCCACCGCTTCTTTTCACCTGGCAGCGCGGACTCTCACTGGGAGAGTGTAACGTGTGGAAGGTCACACTACCTCCCTCCAGATCCTTCCCTCGCTGTGCAGGCGCCCCGACCGAACTGTAGGAGTCGCTGTTTTACAACGACCAGGACCCACCCACCGGCTTCCCACCCGCTAACACCGCCAATTGTGTCAGTATGGACGGTCGGCCAAGCCGGATTCGATCCCACTGGCTCTGTGGTGGTATACATATGCTTAGTCCGCTGCGCTACCCGGCCTCCCCAGACACAATATTTCGGACACATTCCCTGATATCCATAGATGTCCCTAGATCTACATCTACTGAATAACATGCAAATGGACCTGGTAGAAGTGGAGCAATCTTCAATTTACTTAGGTATGTCTTTTTAGATGAATTTCCAGACATGTTCAGGCTAGGCCTTAAGAGGTTAAAGGGGCACTTCACACAAATTATTGATTCAAGATTCAATATTCAATAGGTTTATTTGTCACATACATACCATGGCATGCAGTGAAATACAGGTGGTCATGCCCGCATTGATTGTGCAATAATACTAATAATAAAATAGGCATAGAAAAAAACAGGTAATAAGAAGACATAAGATGTGCATGATAAAATAGACATGCTAAATCCCTGAGCAGGCACTGGTTCCTATGTACACTACTATACAATATGTAAGGGATAATGTATAGCTACGAGGTCATTGTCGCAAAATAATTGACCGACACAGAGTTTAAAATACCGAGCCGCCTCGGCGAGGTGTTTTAAACGTCAGTGAAGGTCAATTATTTTGCGACAATGATCGAGTATAGCTATACATTATCCCGCTTATTACATGGCTAACTTACTAACAATATACCTAATTCATTTTACATCGACTCGCAACACTGGTTCTGGCTCCGCTCGTCGCTCCGCCCCCTGTCATCGCCGGCAGCTTCCCCGGCAGCAGAACACCGGCAGTGGGCTTGATTGCGAACAGCTGCGCACAGCGGTCATTATTGTCCCACAGCGGTCATTATTGTCTGATAACTGACCTCTGACGCGCGCTATTGACCAATCACAAGCAAGCATTTCGGCGAATGTGAAAACGCCATGTAATAAACAATTTTAACTCCAACTATATCTATTTAACTATATCTAAACTATACTATACAAGAACCACATCTGACTTTTATATGCCTAATTTCTTTAAAGTGTCTTTTCCATTTAGTTTAAAGTGACATTTTGTTTAAAGCAATTGCAGCATGTGTGTTGTGTGTGTGTGCTCATGTGTACTTGTGGGTGGTGGAGAGTTCAGTGTTCAGTGTTCCGATGGCCAAAACTCTCAAAAATGATTGAGAGTAAATGAGTGTGAATAATATGGCCACCAGTGATGTCATTGGGGATATTGAATCCTTGTTGTTGTGTTAATTAGAGCTAAATAAAATTATAAGGTAGCAGTCGCTATAAGTCAAGGTATTGCTATTTTTGTCATCCATATTATGTCATGGAGCTATAATTAACGTAACACAAGGATTTATTTGATCTCCCAGATGACATCAGTGGTATACTATTGTAGCGACCCTGGGATTTGGGTGGTGGTTGGTCAGTCGAGCTGCCACTCTGCACTCCGCCATCCCGGGAGCTGGCAGCGACGCTATTGGTCGGGCTGACCTGGGGAGGTATAGACCACTGCACTTACGCGTTACATTGAAATCACGTGGGGGAGATAGCGGGGGATTCTAACCCGGTTTCGCGCCGCGTCACGTGCCGTCAGAATACGTTGGCAATCTGCGCATGCGTATGGGGGAGTAGGTGCTGAAAAAGGGACTTTATCTCGGCCGATTAAGTTCCGATCGATTTTTGGAATGGGTCGCGCCGTGTTCAGGAGACTAACGCGCATAAAAGTGTATTCGATCATGTCTCTAGCACCCCCACAGCCGTATCTGCAACCACTTACATCAAGGCTCTCATCCACATTCATTCATTTGCTCCCCCCGCTATTTCCTCCGTGATTTCAGAATCCCGGAAGTGTTGCGGTGGTCTATACGAGAGGGTGTGGCACCCAGCGTGCGCTCTCTCGTGGGGCATGGGAATGTGTGTAGACATGAGTCACTTATACTGCAACCTGTATGAGAGCCGTGGTAATAAAGCAGTGGACCGGGCACTATCAACCTGCCTCGAGAGTGGTGACTAACGTGGTGCAAAACCAAGCAAC
>NW_028171103.1:157682-173378 GCF_963971535.1 Notolepis coatsorum
CAATGCCTAAACTTAACCGGCGAAATGAATGCACGTTAAAAAATATTGCCATTCTCTAAGTCAAACTCTAACCTTAACCAGCTCCTTAACAGCGCCTAAACTTAACCCTTCTAACCTTAAGCAACTCCGAAACAATGCCTAACCTTAACCAACTCCGAAACAATGCTTAAAGTTATGCCTAAACTTAACGGCGAAAGAATGCGAATGCACGTTAAAAAAAAAAAAAAAAAAAATTGAAGGGAATCGAACTAGCCAGCAATGAGCCGTAGGATCCACAGCCATGCAGCGTTGCCATTTGAGCTAGTTCTGGATACAGAATAAGGGGCGGTTACTGGCATATAATGCTGCCGCGACGGAGCTCCGCTCTGCTGCTGCCGCGTCGCCGCGGGGGCGTGGCTAGACGCAAGTTGGGCGTGGTTAGACACAAGTTGGTTGCCTTTAATATTTAGGCGTCCAGGCCACCAGGGGCTGTGCTGCTAATATTAGCTAGAAACAGAAAAAAACGTAATTATTTATCTAACTAGGAAGGCAGGGATCTCGGTCTGTCTATGTCTGTGTATATATGTGTGTTTGTGTGCATGCATGTCTGTATGTCTCTATGTGTGTCTCTCTATGTGTATATATGTATGCGTGTCTCTATGTGTGTATATCTGTGTATCTCTATGTGTGTATTTGTGCGTGTCTCTCTGGTGTCTCTCTGTGTGCATATCTATGTGAATATATGTGTGTATATCTGTGTGTCTATCTGTGTGTCTCTCTGCATGTCTCTCTGGTGTCTCTCTGTGTGTATCTATATGTGTATCTCTGTGTGTATATATGTGTGTCTATCTGTGTGTCTCTCTGCATGTCTCTGTGTGTATCTATGTGTCTGTATGTGTGTCTATGTGTATCTCTGTGTGTATTGCTGTGTGTCTATCTGTGTGTATGTATGTGTGTCTATTAGAGCTGCCGCGGTATTGATTATTTCCTTACCGCACAAATTTGCAAAATATTTCCTACCGCCGCAGTTATTACCGCACGCACAAAAAAAAAAAAAAACAAGTTTGAATGCATTTTTTTTTTTAGTAGTAGTCTACTCTTTATAGCATATAGCCTGCCTCTAGTCTAAATGTCTATCTTTAGAGGATGACTTTGCAGCATGAATATTGTTTGGGATTCGGCAAGCACGTATTAGTTATTGAAAGTGAAACACGGATTTGAAGTTTCCCCTCTGGTCGTGCGCAGTTCACTCGGTGTCGCGGGCAGGGGTGGTTACCCCCCCGACCCTTTCTTATTATTATTACTATAAAGTTACTACTTTATAATAAAGGCATTCGTTTTGTGGCATTGACATTATATAGTTATACGTTCAATAACATCAGCGTATTTACCGGACCATAGCAAGCAATACTCTATTCATATCTCAGTTCCTTTCTTTGCTCAGAGCGTGCTGAGTTGTCCCATTCTGCGGTCTGTTAATAAAGTTTTCAATCAGACAAGTGTATAGAACGAAGGGCTTTTATTATAACATTCGTTGCAGACAGTAAAATCATTATGTCTCGTTTAGTACTCCTGAGGCGCGATGGTAGTCCACTCCGGCGGAGAGTTAAAGCTAACGCTATTAGCCGTGTTGTGATGAGCTGACATTCAGGACGTAAAAAACTAATACGCGCTTGCCGATTGGTGGTAACACACTGCATGACGCTACAACGTGTGACGCGTCTCTCTTCTGACCAATCAGTGGTCTGCAATGTTTCACGTGACTTTTCTGGTACCCAATAGGGTCGCTTGTAACCTCGATAGAGGAGTAGGGTATATCTGCAGAGCCGCAAGCCCAACGAGAGGAGGGTAATTTATTATTATTATTATAAAAAACAGCGGTGACGCGGTATTCAGCCTACTCTGCGGTGGCCGTGATGTAACAGCGATACCGCGGTAATGCGGTAATCGCGGCAGCTCTAGTGTATATATATGTGTCTCTATGTGTGTCTCTCTGTGTGTATATATGTGTCTCGATGTGTGTATCTCTGTGTGTCTATTTGTGTGTCTAATATATGTGTGTCTCTGTGTGTCTGTCTGCGTGTCTACTGAGGCACTTCACTTAGCAAAAGCGAAAGGCCTCTCCTCTGTCCTGATTCTCCTAGATCTATCTGCAGCCTTCGACACAGTCAACCACCAGATCCTCCTTGCGGCCCTCGCAGGAATGGGAGTGGCTGGCTCTGCGCTGACATGGCTGTCATCATACCTCAATGACCGCTCCTACCAAGTGTCATGGAGAGGGACCCTGTCGGCCACCCGCCCCCTGCGGACGGGTGTCCCCCAGGGCTCGGTTTTAGGACCCCTTCTCTTCTCCCTCTACACTAAATCACTGGGTAACATTATCACGTCTCATGGCTTCTCCTACCATTGTTATGCCGACGATACTCAACTCTTCCTCTCCTTCCCTCCCTCAGATATCCACGTCTCTGAGCGGATCTCGGCCTGTCTGTCCGACATCTCAGCCTGGATGACGTCCAACCACCTCAAACTGAACCTAAGCAAAACAGAATTGCTCCACCTGCCGGCCAAATCCTCCCCCCTAACCGACCTTTCAATCACAGTTGAGAATGCAGCTGTGACTGCGTCCCCGACCGCCAAGAACCTTGGTGTTGTCCTCGACGACCAGTTGAACTTCTCTGCTCACATCGCAGCGACGACCAGAACCTGCCGATTCCTCCTGAGCAACGTCAGAAGGATACGCCCCTTCCTGACAAAAGAAGCCACCCAACTCCTCGTCCAATCAACAGTCATCTCCCGCCTCGACTACTGCAATGCACTGCTCGCTGGCCTCCCGGCCACTGCCACTAAGCCTCTTCAACTCATTCAGAACGCAGCAGCCCGCCTGATCTCAAACCTACCGAAGTCGGCCCATGTCACCCCACTTCTTAGGGACCTGCACTGGCTCCCCATTGCTGCACGAATCCGCTTCAAGGCCCTCGACCTAGCATACCGTGCGGCAAAGGGAACCGCTCCCGCCTACCTCCGGTCAATGGTCTCTAACTACACACCCTCAAGACCCCTACGCTCTGCATCTTCTGGCCGCCTCAGACCTACTCCTATCCAAGCTCCGGGAGGGTCATCAAAGAGAAGTCGCCTATTCTCAGTCCTTGCCCCACAATGGTGGAATGAACTACCCACCCCAGTTAGGACAGCCGAATCACGTCCAATCTTTCGCCGTCGACTAAAGACGCACTTCTTCAACCATTATCTGAATAAAAAAAAAAAAAAAAAAACAATAAAAAAATCTAACCCTAACTAACCGTACTGTCATGCACTTGTCCTAATAAACGAACCTACACTGCAGCACTCAACACTTTGATGAACATTGTTACTCAGCTGATAGAGTTGTGCCCTTCCTGATGGCTTGTCGTACAGAACTTGTAAGTCGCTTTGGATAAAAGCGTCAGCTAAATGACTAAATGTAAATGTAAATGTACTGTATATGTGTGTCTCTCTGCGTGTCTATATGTGTGTCTCTCTGCGTGTCTCTCTGCATGTCTGTCTGCGGCTCATAGCTCCAGAACCGCTCATCCCATCGACTTCACACTTGGCTGATGTATTGCTGGGGACCCACGGGAGTACAGTGTCGAATTTGGTGCCATTTGACCGGATGGTGACGCTATTATAACAAACTTTACATATATCCCAATGACCGTTCATCCTATCGACTTCACACGTGGTGGGTTTATCGCTGAGGACCCAAGGGAGTGCAGTGTCAAATTTATAACCTCAAAAAAGGGATATAACGGTAGCCTATGTTAGTCCAGTTAATATTAATATGCCAGTGAAGCTCACCCTATTGCACCATGCTAATGATCTGGCTCAGTGAATGGAACACGCTAGCATCAAGCTAGCCTCGTCCGAGGAAACTGAACTTCTGTTGGAACGTCAACGTTGTTGGTTTTGTTTACATTCTGATTCATAACTTCCAGAAATGAAATAATAACATTTAATTCTAGCCGCTGGTTTACTGTTAAGCCACTTTTTTCCAGACAGACACGATTCTCAAACACACACACACACACACACACACAGTCCTCACCCCTCCAACAGACTATGCGGGTGCTGTACAGGTGGCGCGGTGCACTGGAGGCAGGGGCGGACCTAGCACATTTGGCGCCCTAGGCGAGATTCACCACTGCGCTGGTGTGTGCAAATCAGTAGTGTGTGCAAATCAGTAGTGTGTGCAAATCAGTAGTGTGTGCAAATCAGTAGTGTGTGCAAATCAGTAGTGTGTGCAAATCAGTAGTGTGTGCAAATCAGTAGTGTGTGCAAAACAGTAGTGTGTGTAAATCAGTAGTGTGTGCAAATCAGTAGTGTGTGCAAAACAGTAGTGTGTGTAAATCAGTAGTGTGTGCAAAACAGTGGTGTGTGCAAAACAGTAGTGTGTACAAATCAGTAGTGTGTACAACACAGTAGTGTGTACAAAACAGTAGTGTGTGCAAATCAGTAGTGTGTGCAAATCAGTAGTGTGTGCAAATCAGTAGTGTGTGCAAATCAGTAGTGTGTGCAAATCAGTAGTGTGTGCAAATCAGTAGTGTGTGCAAATCAGTAGAGTGTGCAAATCAGTAGTGTGTGCAAATCAGTAGTGTGTGCAAATCAGTCAGTAGTGTGTGCAAATCAGTAGTGTGTGCAAATCAGTAGTGTGTGCAAATCAGTAGAGTGTGCAAATCAGTAGTGTGTGCAAATCAGTAGAGTGTGCAAATCAGTAGTGTGTGCAAAACAGTAGTGTGTGCAAATCAGTAGTGTGTGCAAATCAGTAGTGTGTGCAAAACAGTGGTGTGTGCAAATCAGTGGTGTGTGCAAATCAGTAGTGTGTGCAAAACAGTGGTGTGTGCAAATCAGTGGTGTGTGCAAAACAGTGGTGTGTGCAAATCAGTGGTGTGTGCAAAACAGTAGTGTGTGAACACAGTAGCAGAGACAGCGATACAACACTGTATTACTCCAGTCACAGGCCGGTAGTCGCCCCCTAGCGTTATTTGTTCATGAGTCTGACTGCCGGTCCGGGCCTTGAGGCTACGGTACCGTGTGCCGGACGGCATCAGCTGAAACAGTTTGTGGTTGGGGTGGCTGGGGTCCTTAAAGGAAAACTCCAACATTTTGGGAAATTAGCTTATTTGCCATATACCCTGGAGTTAGACAAGAAGATACATACCCTTTTTCTTCTCTGTGCATGCAGTAGGAGTAGGAAGACGCGCACCGTTAGCCTAGCTTAGCGTCAGTCACTGGAAGTAGGTTCCTCCATTAGCCTAGTTTCCAACGTCTTCCTACTCCTACTGCATGCACACAGAAGAAAAAGGTACGTATCTTCGTGTCTAACTCCAGGGTTCCCAAAATGTTGGAGTGTTAAGATACATACATTTTTCTTCTCTGTGCATGCAGTAGGAGTAGGAAGACGCGCACTGTTGTGAAGGGCCAGATTAAACCGAATATATATATTTATTTATATATATATATTTAATTGTATTTGTATATTCTCTAATATTCCCTGATATCCCTTGTATATTCCTTGTACAATATGCATTGAATATCCATTCTAGCCTACTGAACATCCCATAATAGTCTCCATTCTACTATTGGTCGAGACCTTGGTGCCAGGCTGCCATACCCCTCAGACCCAGTTCAAACGTACCGCTCGACATGTACGAACAAGTCCTAGTTCCGCGTAGGAATTTGGCTACCGCACCACTAATGGGACTATTTGTTCATAGTGCGTATATATACTGCGCTACTAAAGTAGGACTTTCTTTTCAGTCCAGTTTCTTACCCTCCAATAGAGTCACAGACGTAAAGCCTCCCCGCGATGCCACGTGTGGGAGTAAGGCCAAGTTCGGCCTACCATCGGTATTGAGACATCGTGTATATTAATATTTGAATAGTCATATTTGGCACTATATCGTCGAGTTGGACGTAGTCTATTAAGCTAATAATAGTCTGTTAATATATAGTGCTTCGTGCGGTGAGAATACTACCGTAGTCAGTACCCCATCGTTTCGGGCAGAGAACTGGCTGCTTACCCAGGGTGGTTGACCCTATGTGAAGCTGCACCCGAGGAGCCCCAGAGCCGACGAGCGAGTGGACCTGTATACCGGATTATTCTACCGACGACAGCCCGCCTTCCCAGGCACGGATTATGCTTTGGATACTTTGATTATTCTATGGATAAAGACCCCCGACACTACCGTGTGTTGGAACCCCCCCCCCCTGGAGAGGACGCAAGGTGAGGAGACGCTCTGCAAGACGAGGTCTCTCCACATCTCTCCCCCGTGGACCGGAGAGAGCCGGCCCACAAAGAGTCCACCTGCTTTCATCTGTGGTCCAAGGATCGCCGGCGCATTGAACGGCACTACAGTGGGTTCACCTGGGATACCCTTGGCCGGACGAGGCAGCTGGATTCTACCCCCCCCCCCCCCCCCTCCTACTCCTGTCGGCTTACAAGCGACCGGATTAACCCCCTCTAGTGTATCCAGCCTATAATCATTAAAGTATCATTGCTGTTATTCCTTAACTATTCCAGGTCGTATATTTACCACCTGCGCCTTCAGAGATTGGACATTATCTATTGATATACCGACGAATACTCCTTGCCATAAAAGTGCATACTATTTCAATTCATAAATGTAATTAAGTGATTAAGTGCTTATTCTACACACCATCGCTGTGTAGGAAATAAAGACCTGTTTCTAATTCGTACATTTGTGTTGGATCCGTTTCATCTACGTGAGAGTGTTCATGATAATATATTTATGCCGTGTACTGGGTGGCCGAATATTAAGTACAAAGGTAGTGGTAGTAAGTATCATATCTAGTAATACAGTCAGGGAATTGTACCCCTCAGTTACACGCACCGTTAGCCTAGCTTAGCGTCAGTCACTGGAAGTAGGTTCCTCCATTAGCCTAGTTCCCAACGTCTTCCTACTCCTACTGCATGCACAGAGAAGAAACAGGTATGTATCTTCTTGTCTAACTCCAGGGTAGATGGCAAATAAGCAAATCTCCCAAAATGGTGGGGTTTTCTCCTGAGGGTTTTGCTGACACACCGTCCGCTGTATGTATCCTGGAAGGAGGGAAGCTCACAACCGGGGTAGATCGCTGGGCTGTGGTCAATGAACTGCATGCACACATCAGAGTTATTATTATTATAAGTGGTTGAGGGCACCGTGGAATGGTGTGGCCATTGCATCGGCAGTGGATCTCAAGTTCATGTTTTGTTTCATTTGTCACATATAAGGTACATTACATTATGCTTGGTTCTGTATGACCCTCCTGAGATTGTGCTTCATGCAGTAAAACAAGTGAAACTAATAAATACCAAACACTATACAAAAAACTAAAGTACAAAATGCAAACAAAATGAAAAAAATATGCAAAAGTTAGGTAGAGATGTAGTGCAAATATTGTACCACCATAACATATGGTGTAGTGTTAAAAAGTGTCTTCATGAATGTTGTGAATGTTAAAGGTGGATATTTAAAGGGAGTGTGTGCAATGAATGTAGAATGGGTGGGTTCGTGTTGCATAGAGTCATTGAGCATCATGATGGCCTCGGGATATAAGCTCATTTTAAGTCTATATGTACTGGCCATGAGACTCCGGTAGTGCTTGCCTAACTATAAAGGGAAGACTCTATGTCTGTCTGCATCCATGTCTGGTTGTCCTGTTCCGTATCGCTGGGTGTGTGGTGTCGAATATGCCGCCGTTTGGCCAGATGGA
Source organism: Notolepis coatsorum (assembly GCF_963971535.1). Lineage (NCBI taxonomy): Eukaryota > Metazoa > Chordata > Actinopteri > Aulopiformes > Paralepididae > Notolepis > Notolepis coatsorum. The sequence continues at coordinate 165,414 of NW_028171103.1, forward strand.
GGCGCTATAATGCGTGTCTGTCCTTTGCGTATCTTGAGAAGCGTCCATATGATCGACTTCACGCTCGGCAGATCCAGGGGAGTGCAGTGCTGAGTGTGAAGTCGGTCGGATGAGAGGTTCTGGAGAACCATACCGCACATCTCCACAACGCTGCACAACGCAGCGATACCGGGAACCAAGCAAATCAAATCAAATCAAATCAGATTTATTTGTAAGGCCCGACAAGTACCTAGCGGAAAAAAAATCTAATCTACAAATTCCAATCTGGCTTCAGAACATCCCACTCCACTGACACATGCCTTCTCTATTTGAATGACCACATCAAACAAGAGGTGGACGCAGGCAAATACTGCGGCATGGTCATGCTGGACCTACAAAAGGCCTTTGACACGGTCAATCACTCAATTCTGATTGACAAGCTAAAAGCAATTGGTTTTGATAGTCTATCAGTGAGCTGGATGCAATCCTACCTTGAGGGGAGGGAACAGATGGTGGAGGTAAACGGTACCCTATCCCCCCCCCCCCCCCTCACAGTGAGCTGTGGTGTTCCACAAGGAAGCATACTAGGACCGCTACTGTTCCTAATTTATGCAAATGACATGTCGTCAGCTTGTGACTGCAACTTGTTCCTGTTTGCGGACGACTCAGCCCTGCTGGTCTCTGACAAGAACAAGTTACAGGTTGAAAAAACCCTCAGCTCGGAACTAGGCAGAATCTGCATATGGCTCGCTGATAACAAACTATCATTACACATGGGCAAAACAGAGTCCATTCTCTTCGGTTCAAATAACAAACTCAGCAAGACCGACGGCTTCTCAGTTACAGTGGGTAACAATATTGTCACAAGGAAAGATGAAATTACCTACCTGGGTTCCATCCTAGAGGCTAATCTCTCCTGTGACAAAATGGCATCCAATGTAATAAAAAAAGAACTCGATTCTTGTACCGGATCTCCTCTCTGGTAAACAAGAATACCCTGAAGACTCTGGCAGGAGCACTCATTCAGGGGTACTACGACTATGCTTGCACCTCATGGTACCAAAGCACCTCAAAGGCGCTAAAAACAAATTTACAAACATCTCAAAACAAACTGGTCAGACTACTGCTTGACCTTACTCCTAGAACCCACCTCACCCCTGCCCACTTTGACAACCTAGGATGGCTTAGAGTAGACGACAGAGTACAGCAACTTGCAATGGGCCTGGTCTACAAGATACACTACACGACCAAGGTACCCATGTACATGTCAAAATACTTCCCAAAGGTCAGTGAATACCACGATCACAACACCAGAGGGAGCTCCACAAATCATGTTAAACCCAGATTCGGCTCAAATAAGGGACTAAACACGTTTCGCAATTATGCCACATCAATGTTGAACGCCCTACCCAAAGCTGTAAAGGAATGTGGATCACTACCCACTTTCAAAACCTCTCTCAAGGGACACCTACGGGAGACTGCAATTCAACACTGGCCCCTGTAAATATCCTAACCCAACCCCCTCCAATGTACAGTCATTTACCTAGTATGGTTTTGTCAATAGTCCAATGTACAATTTTGTTTGTTTGTACAGTGTCTCCCCCCCCCCCTCAATGTACAGTTTTGCCAATGTACAGTCATTTACCTAGTATGGTTTTGTCAATAGTCCAATGGACAATTTTGTTTGTTTGTACAGTGTCTCCCCTCCCCCCTCAATGTACAGTTTTGCTTGTTTATACAGTGTGCCCCCCCCCCCCCCCCCCAACCACCTCCAATGTAGATTACCCAGTATGGATGTCAATATCCCAGTGTACCCAACCCCCCCCCCCACCCAACCTCCTCCAATGTACAGTTTCTACGTCAAATGTATATATTCCCTTTTCCTGACTCCTTCTGTATCACAAACAGTACTGTATTTGCAAATCTGGTATGTCATAAATGTATAGATGTAGCAGTACTGACTATCTGTATATCATGTATGTCATATATGTCCTGATGAATTGAAAATGGGGGACCCTGATGTAAACAAGACAAAAGTCTTTCTCTGGTCTGCATCCCCTTAACAATTGTGTGTATTGAGCTGTACTGTATTGTACCCATTCTGCAATCTGTTAATAAAGTTTTCAATCAATCAATCAAAACGCGTTAATGTCCCCATGGGCCGGACACGGAAACAAGTCAAGAAGAAACATCACAATAAATCGAGAACAAAACAAAAACACCATGAAGTCCAAAACAATTTTAAATAAATGTATGCAACACTCCCCACGTGAAGGTAAGGAAACCGTAGTATTGTCTCCATAGCTATAATATAGAATATAGATATAGCCCTGCAAACACTGCGACGCACAGTGAAAATCCCTATATTTTACAGCGGTGACCCATTGAGTACAAGCCGGATAACTAAAATGGCTGGCGCTGAAAGTGTTAATGTCCCCATGGGGCCGGACACGTCTTCGTTAAACAAGTCAAGAAGACACATCACAATAAATCAAGAACAACACAAAAACACCATGAAGTCCAAAACATTTTAAAGAAATGAATGCAACACTCCCGGACATACCCCGCGCGCGAAGGTAAGGAAAAACTCGGAAGCACCGTTCCGAACAGGCACTGCATTAGCAGGAGTAGGAGTGCTGCTTATCTGAGGCCGGATTGGCTCGTAACTCACAGTGAGGTGTATATCTGGGCATGTGACCCGAGCACTTAGAAGCATGATGAATATGGGCCCTGATCTCTGATCTCCATCTCTGGTGCTGACCCAGACAGATGCCTGTTGGAATGTGTCCAATTATCTTAAGCAGCACGGGGAGCCGTGCCAGACTCTACACTCCGGCCACATCTCTGCTGGACTCCGGCTCGCAAAGGCCGCCTTACCGACGGTGTCAGGCGTATAATGAAATGAAACGTGACTTGCCGTGGGAAATTAAACATTTCACATGTTTTTTTTTGGTCCACTTTTTCTCCCATTTTCTATATTTTCTCCCATCCCAATTTCGTATCATCCAATTCAACCCTCCCCTGTCACAAACGCTGTTTCTTGCCTCCCACAAGCCGGCTGCAATGTGGACTAAGTTAAAACAAGTCCCCTCCGGTACTCGAGGTAACAGCAGTCACATCTTTTCACCTGCGCAGCTCGATCTCTCAGTGGCGAGGAGTAACGCGTGGGAGGCTCGCGCTGCCCCCGACACTTCCTGATTCTACTGTGCAGGCGCACCAACCGACCTGTAGGAGTCGCTGTCCACAACGCCCGATCCCCACCCATCAGTTTCCCACCCCCTAATACGGCCAATGTGTATTAGTATGAACGACCAGCTAAACTGAAAGCAATGTGGAGCGCTGGGCTCGAACAGGCGAGCCCAGCGTCTCCGCATTCGTGGCGAGCGCCTTGCCCACTACGTCACGTAGCCGCCCCTTCATGTTTAAAAGAGGGATACTAATGGAGACATAACATTCTTTTTTTAAACGTCCTGTGGTTGATCTTGATCATAAGCTCAAAAGCAGAAACGTTGAGCCAATACTAATGATTGCTCTGATCTGAAGTACGTGTATCGGCACACGCCGCTAACTCAGTGACTCGAGTATCACAGACAAGTCACACTTCCCCACTCGTTACTCCCACTTTGTTGAGCCGCACGCTCGAGTCACACCCGCGACGATGTAGATTCCTTGGAGTATGTCCTTTATGAGAAGGTTGGTTGGACCTCGCTGATGGAGAGGCGCGACAAACACCGGTGTTTGTTAATTTTTAAGACCCGTACTGGTAAGATACACCTCCTTATACTACATCAGTATTGGTATCATACCTCCTTACGGTCCTTAATATTATCCCCTATGTTGCAGAGTTTAAAACCTTGATCTCCAACCCGTCAATCAAGTTGTACACGTTTTAATTGATTTGTTACCCTTGCTCTTTGCCTCGTCTTGTTGTCTCGTTGTTATCCTTTTATGTGCTGTGGGAGTTTATATGATTTTATGCATATTTATGTACATCGTACACTCGACGTGGCTGTAAACGAGGGACACCTCGGTCGCCTTCCGAGTTTAAATTAGATATTTCCCCTGCATGACCTGAAGGCACGCTATCTCCCTGCCTTCCCAGGAGGACGAGGGAGGGGGATGGGGGGAGACATAGCTCCTCTCTGGCTCTCTGGCTCTATGTGCCGCGCTAACAGCCCCGCTATCTGACAGACAGCCCGGGGTCAGTGTGTCTGTGTTTGACGGAAGGGGGGCAAAAAACAAACAAAACAAAAAACGATCTCGCTCCTTCCTGCGATGCCCTTGAGCAAGGCACGTGCCCCTCCGAATGTAGCCTACGGTGGTGTGTCAGACTGAGGTGCGAATGTGTGTTATCGCGAAGCATGGCGTTGTTGCCCGATAGATGGTTCTCAGATAAACAGCCCTGTTGTCCTATGATCCCCTTGAGTTGCCTCACCGCCGTTTCCACCAGTGTTATGAACAGACAGACTGAGAGAGTTCCTCTGGCACTGATATAGTTCCTCTGACACTGATATGGTTCATCTGGCACTGATAGAGTTCCTCTGACTCTGAGAGAGTTCATCTGGCACACATAGAGTTCATCTGGCACTGATAGAGTTCCTCTGACTCTGAGAGAGTTCCTCTGGCACACAGAGAGTTCCTATGGCACTGATAGAGTTCCTCTGACTCTGAGAGAGTTCCTCTGACACTGAGAGAGTTCATCTGGCACTGATATGGTTCATCTGGCACTGATAGAGTTCCTCTGACTCTGAGAGAGTTCCTCTGGCACACAGATAGTTCCTCTGGCACTGATATGGTTCCTCTGGCACACAGATAGTTCCTCTGGCACTGATAGAGTTCCTCTGACTCTGAGAGAGTTCCTATGGCACTGATATAGTTCCTCTGACTCTGAGAGAGTTCCTCTGGCACACAGATAGTTCCTCTGGCACTGATATGGTTCCTCTGGTACACAGATAGTTCCTCTGGCACTGATAGAGTTCCTCTGACTCTGAGAGAGTTCCTATGGTACTGAGATGGTTCCTCTGGCACTGAGATGGTTCCTCTGGCACACAGAGAGTTCATCTGACTCTGAGAGAGTTCCTCTGGCACTGAGATGGTTCCTCTGGCACTGAGATGGTTCCTCTGGCACTGATAGAGTTCCTCTGGCACTGAGTAGCCAAACCCTTGCGTAAGAAAAACAATACTACTATTACTAATAATAATAATAACAATGATACTAATAATAATACTAGTAGTGATCAGACTAATAATAATAATAATAATAATAATGATAGGGGGCAGCTGGGTGGCATAGCGGAGATTGCGCTCGTCACCAATGCAAGCGACTCCGGTCTCGAATCCAGGTGTCAGCATTGCCTGCGGCTTGGGCCAATCGTTATACTATCTCAATTGGCAGAGGTAGCGGGTGGAAATCGATGGGTGGGGATTGGACGTTGTGGACAGCGACTCCTACAGGTCGGTTGGGTGACGCCTGCACAGCAGAGACAGGAAGTATCGGGGGCAGCGTGAGCCTCCCACGCGTTCTCCTCGCCCACTGATAGTCTGCACTGTCTGGTGAAAAGATGTGACAGGCTGCCTCCTTGTGTACCGGAGGGGACACGTGATGCAAGGCTTCTATCCTCCTCACTACAACTGACCAGTGGGCGTGTAGCTGTTCCGCAACAGTAAGTGACTTCCGGGGTAGGCCTGATTGGCCCCGACAGGCACGTGACGCGCAACTTTCTCTGCCGCGCGGCACGCTCCGCGGAGCCGAGTGGCAGAGCTTACGGAATTACGTAACCGTCCAAATACGCCATGACTCTCATTCGGCGCTATAGCTCACCTGGCAGAGAAGCGGTCCTGTGATCCTGCGGTCCGTTGTTGGTGAGTTCGAATCCCATCAAATCTTTTTTTTTTTACGTGATTTTTTTTTTAACGTGTATTCTTTCGCCGGTTAAGGTTAGGCATGGTTATGGTTAAGGTTAAGGTTAGGCATTGTTTCGGAGTTGGTTAAGGTTAGAACGGTTAAGTTTAGGCGCTGTTAAGGAGCTGGTTAAGGTTAGAGTTTGTCTTAGAGAATGGCAATATTCTTTCTATGGTTAAGGTTAGGCATGGTTAAGGTTAAGGTTAAGGTTAGGCATTGTTTCGGAGTTGGTTAAGGTTAGAACGGTTAAGTTTAGGCGCTGTTAAGGAGCTGGTTAAGGTTAGAGTTTGTGTTAGAGAATGGCAATAGACAGCCTATTTCCGCGCGACAGCTCTCAGCAGCCTCGTTGCGCGTCCTGAGTTTGCCGCGTCACGTGCCTGTCGGGGCCAATCAGGCCTACCCCGGAAGTCACTTACTGTTGCGGAACAGGTACACGCGACCAGTGGGGGACATAGTCTAGCAATGTTCAAGACAGGGGAGGGAAGAATTGGCAATACGAAATTGGGATAGGAGAAAAATAGAAAAAGAGGAGACAAAGTGGATCAAAAAATATAATAATAATGATAATAACACCAACAATAATACTATTTCAGTGAATATCATAGTTTAACGAATATTGAACTAGCAAAGTTGAGTTTAGTTTGGGCCACCTAGTTTCACCAGTGAGTGAGTGAGTGAGTGTCGCTCTCACAACAACACACACAGCTGTGTGAGGCTGAGTCGACGTGATTTACACCTGCATTCCTCACATCTCACCACCATGACTGCAGGAGAATAATGGGCAACTTAGGCAACTGTCAACTGTCTTGAGGCTGTGATTTACCGAGACTCCGCTTCCAGCCCCCTTCCAATTAGGAGCCTTTGTTTACTTCATTGCGTAAACGGGCCTGACTATTTGATGGCATTTAGTCTCCCTTACAAACTATATTTCACACAATTTGAACGCTACATATAAGTCTTACATTATCGTAAAGCCACATATACATGCTCTACTCCATCTTAAAGCTACATATGTGTTCTACTCCATCTGAAAGCTACATATATGTGTTCTACTCCATCTGAAAGCTACATATATGTGTTCTACTCCATCTGAAAGCTACACATATGTGTTCTACTCCATCTGAAAGCTACATATATGTGTTCTACTCCATCTGAAAGCTACATATATGTGTTCTACTCCATCTGAAAGCTACATATATGTGTTCTACTCCATCTGAAAGCTACATATATGTGTTCTACTCCATCTGAAAGCTGCATATATGTGTTCTACTCCATCTGAAAGCTACATATATGTGTTCTACTCCATCTGAAAGCTACATATATGTGTTATACTCCATCTGAAAGCTACAAATGTGTTCTACTCCATCTGAAAGCACATATATGTGTTCTACTCCATCTGAAAGCACATATATGTGTCTACTCCATCTGAAAGCCACATATATGTGCTCTACTCCATCTGAAAGCTATATATATGTGTTCTACTCCATCTGAAAGCCACATATATGTGTTCAACTCCATCTACTATCTCTCTTTCTCTCTCTCTCTCTCTCTCTCTCTCTCTCTCTCTCTCTCTCTCTCTCTCTCTCTCTCTCTCTCTCTCTCTCTCTCTCTCTCTCTCTCTCTCTCTCTCTCTCTCTCTCTCTCTCTCTCTCTCTCTCTCTCTCTCTCTCTCTCTCTATCTCTCTCTCTCTCTCTCTCTCTCTCTCTCTCTCTCTATATCTCTCTATCTCTCTCTCTATTTATCTCTCTCTCTATATCTCTCTCTATATCTATATCTATATCTATATCTCTCTCTCTCTATATATATATATATATATATATATATATATATATATATCTTTATATATCTATCTATATCTCTCTATCTTTATATCTCTATATAGCATTCTCTCACACAAACACACATGCACGCACACACACACACGCACACACACACACACACACACACACACACACACACACACACACACACACACACACACACACACACACACACACACACACCACACACACACACACACACACACACACACACACACACACACACACACACACACACACACACACACACACACACATGCAAA
>NW_028171103.1:173578-196346 GCF_963971535.1 Notolepis coatsorum
GAAAGAGGAAAGGGGGGAGGAAGCAGGGGGTGAACAGAGGCCTCAGAAGGAAAAACCTCCACAGTTTACGATGAGCTTCGTCTGTATTTGGGAGTACTTAAAAGGCGCCGTTTGTACCATTTAATCATTTGGAACGGGGGGGGGGGGGGGGACCATGTCGGAACCGCTTTCGGTGTTGTTTTATTAATCCTCCCGGGGAGTTCTGTCCTCTGCATTCGACTCATCCTAACTATTTCAGGATCACGGACGGCCACACATAGAGTGGCGCCCGGGGACCAACTCCAGTTGTAACGCCGGTACCTTGGACAAGGGCAGTGGAGGGAGTTTATATACCCAGCATGCGTGTCTCTTTGTGGGGGACCTGGAGTAAGCGGAGGAAGAGGAAGTGGAAACCCCGCGTGAACACGGAGAGAGAGAGAGAGAGAGAGAGAACACCCGCGCAAACTCCTCACACAAAGACCCCCTGCCGGGGTTTGAACCCGCGACCTTCTCGCTGCGAGGCGACAACGCTAACCACTGCGCCGGCATCTCCCGCTGCTGTGCAATTTTGTTTCTTGTTCCAATAAATCAATCAATGTACACTCAACCGCGCGCAGATGATGTGGCATAAACAAAACAAAAAGAATATAGCCTCAAGCGGCGATTAGCAGGGGTCCAAGCATGGGGCATATGGGGCATTGAAGCGTAGCCATTTTGGCGTTGTGTGAAGCATTATGGTGTGTTGGCATTGATCCCTATGGTATTTTGGCATTGAGCATTATGGCGTTTTTTGGCATGAGCACTATGCCATTGGCCATTATAGCATTTGGCAATAGTAAGAAAGGGGCACTTCACCAAGAAAGCAATGCAGATTTATTTTGCACATAATCAAAAACTCATTAATTTAGGTGAAATTGAGAACAGAATATCTCAAAAAGGTGATGGCCTGATTGTCACAAGATGTGCTGTCATGACCCAAAGAGGCAGAAACATAGGTGTTCTGGTGAACCTCAGACCTTTCCTCTCTAGCCCCACTGTCACAGGGATATCATCCGCTACGAGAGGATGAGAGGAGCCACCCGTATAAAGCTGGGGACAGGAGCTCCTCTGAGGCATGTGGACATGCTGGAGGCAACATGAGCTAGGACCCTTTAGTCAAGAGACATGCTGGAGGCAACACCAGAGGGAGTTCCACAAATCATGTTAAACCCCAGATTCGGCTCAAACAAGGGACTAAACACGTTTCGCAATTATACACACAATGTGGAACGCCCTACCACAGCTAGGGATGGGTACCTTTCACATTTGAACCGATACCGGTACCGGTACCTGTGAATCGATACCGGTACCCAACGGTACCTTTTTTCGGTACTTTAGTCTCAAGACATTTTTTACCTACCTCAGTCGAAAAAAAAAAAAATCCAAACTTCAAATAACTACAATTTCGACAGTTTTCGGCTTGTCATTGCTCCGACTGCTTTGTTGTTGAATCAAGTCAAATCCTAGGTAAGCATATATTGTGCGTGTGAACGTTGACATGAAAAGAAAAAAGTAAAAAAAAAAAAAAGTAAAAAAAAAAAGTAAAAAAAATCTGTATCTCACTTGATTCGATACTCGGTAGTACCCACGTGTTTCGGTTCGGTACCTCAAAAAGTACCGAATTCGGTACCCATCCCTAACCACAGCTGTAAAGGAATGTGAATCACTATCCACTTTTAAAACCACTCTCAAGGAGCACCTACGGGAGACTGCAATTCTAAACTGGCCCCTGTACATGTCCTAACCCAACCCCCTCCAATGTTACAGTAAATGTCCTAACCCAGTAATACACGAGACCCTCTTCTTGGACCAAGTAAGGTTCGTCGATAATCCAATGTACAGTACAGTTACCCCCACCCGCCTAAAAATGTATTCCTTTAGAATATACTGTATATATAAATTCTTCTTTTTTTTCATTTTGGAAACACCATCTGTTTATTTTCTGCATATTTTCACAGCTTGACAGAAAAAAAGTTATCAAAACCAGCTGATGACAGGCGCCTCCGTGACTCCTTCTTTCACCACCTGGCCGCGATACCTTACAGCCACCATCAGGCCACGCTTTCAGTATTCAAATGAGTGTATCTCCTGACCCCGTTAATTGTCTTCACAAAGTCTGCTGTGAACATTCATGACCCCTAAGAGGAATAACCCTATAGAGAGGTGTCATTGGACAGAAGACACCTGAAGGACTTCCTAGGTGCCGTCCGGTTCATGCCAGCTTACCGGCTAAAGGGTGATTATAGCGCTCCAGGGAGCGTAGTTGAAATGTCACTTCTTTAGGCTTATTCCACATTATTTGTGCGCGGTTCTCACATGTGGTACATGGTCCCCATTCTAAATGATTAAATATTACACGTAGCACCTTTAATTGTATGGTTATTATGTTACTCCATTTCTATTGCTTTTGACGTGGAGTAACACCGTGACTACGGGGATTGAATGCAGACTGAATCAGTTTTTTCTCTGAAATGAATTTAAAATGTTTAATTGAATTCTTATTTTCAACCATGAGAGAGATGAGTTATGTCAACTACTTAAAGGGGGAATCTGTAATGCCGCCAAACGGCGACCTCTAGGCAAAAGAGTCCCTCTTGGTATTGTGTCCGACTGAAGAAAAGGCGAGGATTATCAAGTCCGACTTGAAGAAAAGCCACAGCTATAGAAATCATTCCACAAACCGACGTGACGGAAAAAAAAACGACTCAAATTCAAAATGTCAAGGTATGCCTTTAAGTCCCACTCCGCTCCGCGCCGCGCCGCCGGTACCTGGGCTCCAGGGCGCGGCACGACAGACGGGCCCGATCCACTTAGCCCGTGAAGCTAATTCCCCATTTCTCTGGCCCAGAGAGAGAGAGAGAGAGGCTGTGAGTCACACCTTGACAGAGAGCGCTGGGGGGATAATATCGCAGGTGGCTCGACCAGCAGGGGAGGCCCCAGATCTCACATTTACCGGTCCAAGGAGAGGGGCAGCGCAGGGGGGAGGAGGGGAGGAGGAGGGAGGAGGGGGAGGTGGGAGCAATATGGTGAGTTTAGTTTCACCTGGGCCTCACAGTTTGACCTCTGGACCACGTGTCAAGCCCTCCAGAAGAGCTGGGAAATAATTAAGGAGTGGAAATCTTCTCCGAGAGGCTGCAGATTAAAATAAGTAATGTGCGCTCCGACGAGAGAGAGAGAGAGAGAGAGAGAGAGAGAGAGAGAGAGAGAGAGAGAGAGAGAGAGAGAGAGAGAGAGAGAGAGAGAGAAGGGGGAGAGAGAGAGAGGGGGAGAGAGAGAGAGAGAGAGAGAGAAGAGATAGAGAGAGAGATAGAGAGAGAGAGAGAGAAGGAGAGAGAAGAGAGAGAGAGAGAGAGGGTATTATGCATGTATGGCGCATAATCTTACAGCGTGGCTCATGAGAGGCCGTTCCCTCGTGGGAACTGATGAAAGACGATGTCAGGATGTCATTACACACACGCAGAGAGAGAGAGAGAGAGAGAGAGAGAGAGAGAGAGAGAGAGAGAGAGAGAGAGAGAGAGAGAGAGAGAGAGAGAGAGAGAGAGAGAGAGAGAGAGAGAGATAGATGGACTTTGCTGGTAATCACTGCCTTTTGGGAGGTAAAATTATGAAAAGTCTAGAAAACATCGTCTGGAAGCAATTAGACACAGCACACCTGCGCTAATGGAACCTGGGATTCACTACTGATGGGTGCAGATCAAGAATGATCCCCTTTAAGTTCAACACACTAACCAACCTGGTACAGCTAGCTACAGCACCATATAGTTCTAGTCTGGTACAGCTAGCTACAGCATAATGTATATACCATATAGTTCTAGTCTGGTGTGGCTAGCTACAGCATAATGTATATACCATATACTGTAGTTCTAGTCTGGTGTGGCTAGCTACAGCATAATGTATATACCATATACTGTAGTTCTAGTCTGGTGTGGCTAGCTACAGCATAATGTATATACCATATAGTTCTAGTCTGGTGTGGCTAGCTACAGCATAATGTATATACCATATAGTTCTAGCCTGGTGTGGCTAGCTACAGCATAATGTATATACCATATAGTTCTAGTCTGGTACAGCTAGCTACAGCACCATATAGTTGTAGTCTGGTACAGCTAGCTACAGCACCATATAGTTGTAGTCTGGTACAGCTAGCTACAGCATAATGTATATACCATTAGGGCGGGCCATACTTTTCTTTTTTTGGAAAAATCAATCGAGTGGGGTGTCTAAAATATGTGTTTTTTGTGGGGAATTCAAATATGGGATTATTTTTCTAATCGGATAACTCCTACCTACATTGTTTTGGATTTCAAAATGGCCGATTTGACCATTTTTCACCCCTTGGCCATACATGGATGCCAACATGAATCTGAAGGAAATCCTAACATGCATGGTGTCTAAATGATGTGTTTCTTAATGGGGAATTCAAATATGAGTTCATTTTTGGGATAGGATAACTCTAACCTACATCATTTTGGATTTCAAATGGCCGATTTACCATTTTTCACCCTTGGCCATACATGGATGCCAACATGTATCTGAAGGAAATCCTAACATGCAAGGTGTCTAAATGATGTGTTTCTTAATGGGGAATTCAAATATGATGTCATTTTTGGATAGGATAAATATAACCTGCATAATTTTGGATTTCAAAATGGCTGATTTTTACCATTTGAACCCATTGGTATTGTATTACAAAATTGCAAAGATAAAAAATATATGGGAAATAATTTATAATGACAAAGCCATCAAATTTATTAACAAGTGAACTGTATATAACTGGATACAACTCCAAAGATCAATAATAATAATACTAACAATAATAAATTGTATTTGTAATGCACACAAACACCTAAATCTCGATCTCCTGACTTCTTGAACTTTGCCAGGTTCCAATATCTTGATTGGACTCATTCTTGGATGGCAAGATCTCCCACTGTACTGCTTTAGCCACCAACCTACAAACACAAACTTAAAGTCAACGTCAGCCATAAATAGGTGAGCTCTTTCCAGAACTACTCAGCAGAAACCTCTGTAACCATTTTAACAAACGTCTCAATGTATTGAGAAAATCCATGGGGCTCCATCAATCCTCTATCTTCTTAAAACATTGGAAAGGCAGGGGATGGAAAAGAAGGCAGAGAAAAGGAGAAGGGGCAAAGAAGAAAGCTTTGCAGCAGCAGACAAGGTTGCCAGGAAGGATGTTGAGAGCTTCCTTACAGTCCCTGAAGTTGAGCTCATTCCTGAAACTGACCCTGCAGCTTCAGCAAAGCTACGGAAAAATGATGATGAGATTCCAAACATCGCCCTTGCTAGTGTAAGGTATGGCATAGGTCTAAGGCCAACTGCAGCTATAGCAACTGCAGCTCTGATTGATGCAGGACTCATCTTAGAAGATGACACAAGTAAAGTGATTGATAAGAACAAGGTTAAGAGAGCACAAGACAAGTTGATGCAGGAGCTGGGGGAAGAGTTTGAGGAGAAGTGCAGGGAGGAGGGGGGGATCTCCTGTATCCTCTTTGATGGGCGGATTGACATGACCAATGTGATGATGGAAGCTGAGGGCAGTGACCAATCTTTTCCTGCAAAGATCAAGGAAGAACACTATAGTGTTGCTAGTGAGCCTGGCAGCAACTAGCTGTTCCACTTTACACCAGAGAAAGCAACTAAAGAGGAGTCCCATGCAGAGAAGATTGCTAAGGTCCTGTTTGCCTGGCTGAAAGAGAGAGGTTCTGATAAGACCTTGTGGGCCATTGGAGGAGACTCAACCAATGTCAACACTGGAGTGAAGGCAGGTGTAATGCGGAAGTTGGAGCTGCACCTGGGGAGAAAGCTGGTCTGGTTGGTGTGCAACCTGCACACTGGTGAACTTCCACTGCGCCGTCTCATTGTTGAAGTTGATGGGGCTACTCTGTCAGACAACAAATTGTCTGGGCCAATAGGACAGCTCCTTGATTCTGTTACAGACTTGGAGATCAATCCTAACTTCACCTGGGCCCTCATTCATCAATGTGTGCGTAGAACATGTTCTATTTCCACACGTAAGCACGGAATGTAGAACCAGTGTACGCACAGGGAAGTCGGGATTCATCACACGTGCGTACGCAGGCTCTATGCTCCTCCGTGTTGATGAATACCACTTTGTTCTACCGTCAATGCTCGTGCATGATTATCCATATATGGTCATGAAAGTGAGGAAACACCCCCCATGGGATGTGAAATAATGGACTGACCCGAGCGGAACTCTGAGAAACTCCACGGAGATTGTTCACTGCTGTCGAACCAAGAAGACACTATCGCGTATTATGGGATAAATAAAAGGCGGACTTGTAAACGGTGATGTCAGATATCAACGGCTCCCTAAGACCATTGCTGCAATTCTGCCTGGACAGCTCAAAATACTAATAAAGACCGTTCGTTGACCACTGTTTGGCGTTGGTTGTGTGTCATTATAACCGTGCTGTAATATGAATGCCTTTATTAGTTGTGTTCGATTGGCTATATGATTTTTAGAGGCATCTATTTTGTTGTCGGCTAATAAAGACCGCGCTGGAATATGACTGCCTTTTCCCGTGTTGTTTGATTAATACCCAGGGATTAAAGTTCTCCTCAATTTTATTCCAAATCGCGATGGATCTCCCGTCAATTTTCTACCTGCTGCATATGATTTCTAGAGGCATACTACAATCTATTTTGATGTCAGTATTGGGTAGCCTATATAAACAATAATACGAGAGCATATACAAGAACAATGAATCTCACTGCATGTATGATGTAGCCTGCCTTTCAATACATGAACTTGAATTCCATCATGTTTGTGTGCGGGACTCACAAGGCTGTTGTCACAATGGGTGGTACCGTACCGGTACAGTAATAATAACAGTCCACACAATATCACGATCCATGCCATAGCCTATGTTCTATTAGGACATGATCTGTGACGACAAATGTTCTAGAATGTTTGATTAAGATATCATACTCTGACAGCATGCCTATGATCAACAAAAACGCGAACTTGAATCCCATCATATACATAGTCTGTCCACTATCTGGTGTCATTGCAATGCGTTTTCTATTCTTTCTTATACAGTAAAAAGGGGGAAGAACACTATATTCATATGACTTGTATTCTGCTTACAGCTTCGAAATTCCACTTGTTTCCTTTAACGTAAAGCCTTTTAAATATAATCAAAACGTTCCCGTGTTTCTGCGGTCTGCGCAAAATAATAACGAGTTGAGCTTTATGATTTATGATGAATTGAAAATGGGGGACCCTGATGTAAACAAGACGAAAGTCTTTCTCTGGTCTGCATCCCCAATTAACAATTGTATGTACTGAGCTGTACTGTACTGTACCCATTCTGCAATCTGTTAATAAACTTTTCAATCAATCAATCAATCAAGCTACGCGGAGCGCAGTCAGTCAGTAGCCTACACCCCGTATATTCCGATAACGCTATATAAACCATGCTGCATTCATTCTGAGAGAAAGATCTATTATTCCAAATGCTATTTATAGGGTTTTGACCATAATTACACTACTGTTGCTATTTTACAATGAACTATAATGAACTACGGTTCGTACAGAACATGCCAGTGTTATTATGCACAGAAGCTCATTTCCTTGTTGTAATAATATATTCTACCACTGGGCGCCAGGTACGCATGGTCTGACCTGTGCGTAGACGTAAGCACGGAGTCAAGTTCAAGTTGAAATTGATGAATCCCACTCTTTGCTTAGAAATGATCGTACGCACAGGGTAAGCACAAATCTGTGCGTAGAACACATTGATGAATGAGGGCCCAGGATCTTTCTTGGCCCTCCGCTGATCAAGCTGCCTGAGAAGATCATTCAAGATCTCTCAACTGATCAACACTATGGCTATAAGCTGGTCTGTGCAATCAGGGATGGAGTGCTTTCTGCAAGGCTGGCTCTGCTGGAGATTGGACCGGTAAACCACAGCCGCTGGCTCACCACAGCAAACAGACTCCTCATGCTCTGGGTGTCAAAGCATCAACTTAAAAGAAAGAACCTGAATAATCTACAATGCATTGTGGAATTCATCATTAGAGTGTATTATCCATGTTGGTTCAACATGAAGGTCAAGCACTCCTGGATCGAAGGGCCTAGGCACATCCTGTTTCAGCTGGACTGCCTCAAGTCTCAGAGGAAGGAGGTGCTGGATGTTGTGATGCCAACTGTGAGAAGATCTGCTTGGTATGCCCACAGTGAAGCCATCCTCCAAACACTGCTGTGCTCTGAGGATCAAAAAGAGAGAATATAGGGGGTGGAGAGAATCCTGGCCATCAGGGGAGAGGGGGATCCAGACACTCAGCTGGGAGACTCCTGTGTCAGGATCAGAAGAACACCTCACATCAATAGTGACGCTTCCAGCATTGGTGGCTTAATCAGCTGGTCAGAAGATTTGTCAGAGCCACCTCTCACCTGCTCCCTAAGCACCTCCGAAGTGAAGAACTTAATCAACACCCCCATGGAGGTTCTCGACTGGCCTTGCCACACACAAAGCATCGAGAGGGTTGTTAAAATGGTGACTGAGGCCTCTGCTAAGTACTTTTCACAAGTAAAAAGGGATGGGGGGATCATGGCTCAGGAGACCAGCAGGAGGCTGATGTCCAAGAATGAATCCAAGCAGGACTTGTGCAACCTGATCAAATTTAAGAAGATAGAGGATTGATGGAGCCCCATGGATTTTCTCAATACATTGAGACGTTTGTTAAAAATGGTTACAGAGGTTTCTGCTGAGTAGTTCTGGAAAGAGCTCACCTATTTATGGCTGACGTTGACTTTAAGTTTGTGTTTGTAGGTTGTTGGCTAAAGTAGTACAGTAGGAGATCTTGCCATCCAAGAATGAGTCCAATCAAGATATTGGAACCTGGCAAAGTTCAAGAAGTCAGGAGATCGAGATTTAGCACTTAGGTGTTTGTGTGCATTACAAATACAATTTATTATTGTTAGTATTATTATTATTGATCTTTGGAGTTGTATCCAGTTATATACAGTTCACTCGTTAATACATTTGATGGCTTTGTCATTATAAATGATTTCCCATATATTTTTTATCTTTGCAATTTTGTAATACAATACCAATGGGTTCAAATGGTAAAATCAGCCATTTTGAAATCCAAAATTATGCAGGTTATATTTATCCTATCCCAAAAATGACCTCATATTTGAATTCCCCATTAAGAAACACATCATTTAGACACCTTGCATGTTAGGATTTCCTTCAGATTCATGTTGGCATCCATGTATGGCCAAGGGGTGAAAAATGGTAAAATCTGCCATTTTGAAATCCAAAATGATGTAGGTTAGAGTTATCCTATCCCAAAAATGAACTCATATTTGAATTCCCCATTAAGAAACACATCATTTAGACACCTTGCATGTTAGGATTTCCTTCAGATTCATGTTGGCATCCATGTATGGCCAAGGGGTGAAAAATTGTCAAATCGGCCATTTTGAAATCCAAAACAATGTAGGTAGGAGTTATCCGATTAGAAAAATAATCCCATATTTGAATTCCCCACAAAAAAACACATATTTTAGACACCCCACTCGATTGATTTTCCAAAAAAAAAAAAGTATGGCCCGCCCTAATATACCATATAGTTCTAGCCTGGTGTGGCTAGCTACAGTATACTGTATATACCATATAGTTCTAGCCTGGTGTGGCTAGCTACAGTATACTGTATATACCATATAGTTCTAGCCTGGTGTGGCTAGCTACAGCATACTGTATACCATATAGTTCTAGTATGGTACAGCTAGCTACATCATACTGTATACCATATAGTTCTAGTCTGGTACAGCTAGCTGCATCATACTGTATACCATATAGTTCTAGTCTGGTGTGGCTAGCTACAGCATACCATAGGGTTCTAGTCTGTTATGGCTAGTCACAGTATATTATATATATACCATAGGGCTCTAGTATGGAACAGTTAGCTACAGTATATGTATATACCATATGGCTCTACTATGGAATAGTTAGCTACATTATATTTATATGCCATATGGCTCTACGATGGAATAGTTAGCTACATTATATGTATATGCCATATGGCTCTAGTCTGGAACAGTTAACTACAGTATATCTGCCATATGGCTCTAGTCTGGAACAGTTAGCTACAGTATATCTACCATAGGGCTCACGTCTGGAACAGTTAACTACAGTATACTGTATCTACAATAAGCAGAGCCAACAACTATCACACGGCACACCACACTTCCTATTGCTCACTCTCTCAAATCCCCCAAAATAAAAATTCCACCTCTGCCTCTCTCCTGTGAATAAATGTAAATCATTAAACACTTAAACTAGACCTTTTAGATGGCAGTTGTGTCAAAATAATTATTTTCACAGTGAGATAAATGCATGGTGCTCTGTTTAAATGAGACAAGCAATAACTCTGGTGTTGTAGCGTACGCTGTGAACTGCACGGATCTTGGTGAATTCCTGTGCTGCTCAGATTTAATTGAATAGTTGTACAGATTGTTGCTGAACTCAATGCCTGCCGTGGCTCCGTTTCTCATGGGAACAGGCCTAGTTGTATCAACTGTAGTTGCACTACTGGCCTACAGTACATGTTGTATGACCCTGCATTGGAAAGGTTTGTCTTGGAATAGCAACTGCCAGGGGCGCCCAACTTGCGAACCATGTAACGCGCTGTGTCGCGATGCGGCCGACCCGGGTTCGATTCCCGGACCCGCCGTCCTTTGCCGAATGTGTTCCCCCTGCTCTGTCTCCCGTTCTTCCTCTCTCTCTCTCTCTCTCTCTCTATCTACCGGACTGCCCGGTAGTAAAAACAATAAAAATCTAATCCAGAAAGAGTTTGCGTGGCTTTTTCCAACGCAAAGTCGGTGCAAATAGCAGTAAAAAACACAGTTTTATATCCAAAGAGGACGTGCAACGGGTGAAATGAGGTGGTAACTGCGTTCCGTCAGCATTGCGTCCGGTGCAATTGGCGCATATTTAAATGAGGTAATATGGGCGGAACCTGTCCCCTAAGCGCTATAAAAGGGGCATCATGCCAGCGTCACTGCCAGCGCCACAGGTGATCATGGCAGCAGTAATTGTTGGCAGACACAGGCATCGTAACGCCAGGCGTGCCCCGTGAAAGAATATTTCGAAGGAGAATATTACCTTTTTTATTTAAGTGAGACCGAAATCATCCTCAAGCAATCCTTTATCTACTGGATGAAATCAAGGATGATATCGAGCCAGCCACCCAGAGAGAGATCTCATGCAATCGTATTTATTATTTAAATATTGTTATTTAACGTTGTCGGCTTTCCCAACGTTGTCAGTGTTATTTATTGATTGATTTTGAAACGAGATTTCGATTTTTTTGCATCATGCTGCAACAGTGCAACTTTTATTTGTGTTATGCATTGCTCTTACTGCTTGTTTGATTATGTCTTCATTATGTAAAACACTTTGAACTAGGAGTAGAGAGAGAGAAAGAGAGATAGAGAGAGACTATGAAGACCAGGATCAGAGAGAGATAAAGAGACTATGAGGACCAGGAAGAGAGAGAGAGAGAAATAGAGAGAGAAAGAGAGAGATAGAGACTATGAAGACCAGGATCAGAAAGAGAGATAGAGAGAGACTATGGGGACGAGGAGCAGAGAGAGAGAGAAATAGAGAGAGAAAGAGAGAGATAGAGAGAGGCTATGAAGACCAGGATCAGAGAGAGATATAGAGACTATGAGGACCAGGAAGAGAGAGAGAGAAATAGAGAGAAAGAGAGAGATAGAGACTATGAAGACCAGGATCAGAGAGAGAGAGAGAGAGAGAGAGAGAGAGAGAGAGAGAGAGAGAGACTATGAGGATGAGGAGCAGATAGAGAGAAAGAGAGAGAGAGAGAGAGAGAGAGAGAGAGAGAGAGAGAGAGAGAGAGAGAGAGAGAGAGACTATGAGGACGAGGAGCATATAGAGAGAAAGCGAGAGAGAGAGAGAGAGAGAGAGAGAGACTATGAGGACGAGGAGCAGATAGAGAGAGAGAGAGAAGAGGAGTGATTGTTCCTGCTGTCACGTTTCCCCTGCACCAGTGCCCTCGCTGCCCCCTCCCCTCTGGGCCGACAGGTGGCCGCACCTGCTCGCGGAGGGGTGCAGACGGGCCCCCCGCTCCCCCTCATTCTGTCCCCGCTGGCTGTCCCTCGGTGGGGCAGGGCGGCGGTGCCCCCCGCTCCCCCTCATTCTGTCCCCGCTGGCTGTCCCTCGGTGCGGCAGGGTGGCGGTGCCGGTGACGCGAACACCAGAGATATGCTAACGGCTTTCAGAGGCCCTCGGCACGCGCTCCTTCTAGAACACTGGAGAGGAGGGACGGGGAGACAGAGAGGCTCTCTCTCACTCTATATCTCTACTCTCTCTCTCACTCTATCTGTGTCTATCTCTCTCTGTCTCTCCTCTCTATCTCTCTCTCTGTCTCTCATCTCTATCTCGCTATATCTCTCTCTGTCTCTCCTCTCTATCTCTCTCTGTCTCTCCTCTCTCTCTCTATCTCGCTCTATCTCTCTATGTCTCTCCTCTCCTCTCTATCTCTCTCTGTGTCTCTCCTCTCTCTCTGTCTCTCCTCTCCTCTCTATCTCTCTCTGTGTCTCTCCTCTCTATCTCGCTCTATCTCTCTCTGTCTCTCCTCTCCTCTCTATCTCTCTCTGTGTCTCTCCTCTCTCTCTGTCTCTCCTCTCCTCTCTATCTCTCTCTGTCTCTCCTCTCCTCTCTATCTCTCTCTGTGTCTCTCCTCTCTCTCTGTCTATCCTCTCCTCTCTATCTCTCTCTGTGTCTCTCCTCTCCTCTCTATCTCTCTCTGTGTCTCTCCTATCCCGCTCTTGCTATATCTCTCTCTATCTCTATCTGCCTCTCCTCTCATCTCTATCTCTCTCTGTCTCTCCTCTCTCTCTCTCTATCTCTCTCTCTCTCTCTCTCTCTCGCTCTATCTCTCTCTGAAGCAATTGTCCACAATTTATTAAACTATTACAACTATTCTGAGTCATAGTAATGTATTATCCAAGATTCTGTATTTGAGATTGTTTGAATATATTATGAACAGCTCCAAACCATTTGCTAAACTATTACAACTAGTATTTGTTCTGAGTCATAGTAATGTATTTCTCCAAGATGCTGTATTTGAGATTATTTGAATAGTATGAACAGCTACAAATCATTTGCTGAGGAAAAAAAAGAAGTGTAATACCTCTCCGTTTTAGAATTCATAAGAGCTCTCTATCCTGACTCAATATATCAAGGCTAGAGGAATGATTACAACCACAAGAGGAATTGCTAATAACAAGTCATATACACCAAAAAAATTATAATACTAAACAATGATTATACGGCCGTTCTAGGCAATTGTGTCAAAACAAGCCCATTCCCTGGGCAGCGATGTTGAGGTCTAGTCCAGCAGCTCTGGGACCAGGATTGTTTTTGGACGAGGTGCTGAATGCTGATCCTATTAAACGCTGGTACTGTGACAAATCACTGGGCTTGTTTACTTCCACACAAATGATGACTAAATGTTGTAATTCATAAACCTCCTATACACACTGGACCCGTTCCACTGATGAACAGCATGTGTTGCCCCCAAAATAAACACACATGGGTGCGTCGAAGAGCAGATTGTCCCTTTTATCTTTTTTTTAAACACACTCGCTTGTGTTAATAGCGACACCGTTTTAACCCAGATTGTCTCCTTTTATCTTTTTTTTTAAACACACTCGCGTGTGTTAATTTAGGAACAACACGTCCCAACTAAGGCTGTCAAAGTTAACGCGGTATTAACGCGGTAACGCCCGATTCTAGTAACGCCACTATTTCTTTTAACTCACAATTAACTTTACATTTTTATTTTTTTTATTTACTAGACTTCACTCAGGTGTATTATTGATGCTCTCATTGATGCTATGTTTGTTTCTGAAGTGTGTGTGTGTGTGTGTGTGTGTGTGTGTGTGTGTGTGTGTGTGTGTGTGTGTGTGTGTGTGTGTGTGTGTTTGTGCGTGCGTGTGTGTGTGTGAGAGATAGAGAGAGAGAGAGGGGGGTGAGAGAGATGAGGAAGGGGCAAGAGAGAAAGAGAGCTGGGAGAGTGTGTGTGTGAGAGAGAGAGGGGGGGGGGTGGTGTGATTAATCAGCCCTTGTGTGGGTGAATGTAACAAGTTCCTAACGTTTTCTTTCCCCTATTATTTCATGAACACTTCATTCATTGTTTTAAATTATTATTTTCTTTTAAGTTATTTTGTGCATCACTCTGTTTTGAATTTGATGCAATGCATGAGGGTCATCCTTTTGTGTTAAATGGCTGCATAAAGCAAGCATTTGTTGACTCTCATGTTGATGAGAGTGTTAAAACTTGGAACTTGAAAAATATCTGTTTAAGGTAGATAAAAAAAAAATGTATGCGATTAATTTGCGATTAATTGTGAGTTAACTATGGACAATCATGCGATTAATCAGATTAAATATTTTAATCGATTGACAGCACTAGACTCCCAACACATCTTTTTTAAGAGTGTACAACAGTCGGTTCTGATCAAGACCTCCGTGCCGGCGACCGCCAGGCTCCACAACCGTGGCCACGGACTGCTGCCTGCAGCTGGAGAACCAACGGCTGCAGAACCGGAGAACTGTTAGGACCGCCTGACCACTGAGTGTGTCTGACTCTTAACCACCAGAACCTCAAGTCAAGTCAAGAGTTTTATTTGTCACGGCATACAAGTATACAATGAAATGCGGGTGGTCTTGCCCGCAACGATGTGCAATACGGTGGTACAACATATAATAGAATCCAATAAAAACAACATTGTGCAATAAACAGGTAACAGGTAACATGGTGTGACATCTCGGTATCTGTACATAGTTATTTACAGAGCATATAGGACATGCTAGGACATGCTAGGTAGTAACCTGCAGGGACCACAACGTTATGACGTATATATAATGCCAGTCAGGGTACCTTGTGTATAGTGCACCTTGTGTATACTGTTTACTTTCACTCTTACTCATAGTACTCTTACTCATCCATCACAGGACCTTAGCATGTCTTACCATGCTTTTTGTAAAATGTATGTACATTACACCTGTTATGTCTTATTCTTATTACTTGTATTATTGCACAAATGTCTTATTCTCATTCCTATTCTTATTACTGTATTATTGCACAATCGCTGTGGGCAAGACCCCCCGCATTTCACTGTATGCTTGTATGCCGTGACAAATAAAACTCTTGACTTGACTTGAGTATATATTCAGATTCAAATTATATATGCATTGTAACATATAACATAACCGAACAGACCCTCATCTGTACCATTGTTTACACTGTTTATTTTTCTCATATTTGTATATTCAGTTAATTATATTGTTTACACTATTTTCTCATATTCTTATTCAGATCAAATTGTATTGCCTATACAGTATGCACGTATTTCTACTATTACCCTGCCCATACATGTACCTGCCCTCCCCCCTCCCCCATGCCGCTATAGAATAGAATAGAATAGAATAGAATAGAATAGAATAGAATAGAATAGAAATACTTTTATTATCCAGAGGGAAATTTGACACTGCAAATCTCTCAACATTAAACATTAAGACAGACCAGGTCACGAATACAAATAACAAAACAAATCAAATTGCCTAGGATAAGAATAGAATAAAATAGAATAAAAATGGAATAAAATATACAGTAAATAATAAATACAGTAAAAATATACTGAAGTCTACAGTAGGTGTAATATTGCACAGTGCTGTTTCAAAAGTAAGCGTCCAGGAAGATGGTAACTCGGTGCTCAGTGATGCATCGTATAGTCTGATGGCTGTTGGAATGAAGGACGTCCTGTGCCGTTCAGTGCTGAGTTTAGGTAGTGTGAGCCTAGCACTGAACATGCTCCTCCTGTCAGCCAAGTCTGTGTGTAGTGGATGGGAGGGCTTTTCCCTGATGGCCTGGATGGCTATGGAGCCGGAATTCCCCCAAGGGGATCAATAAAGGAATATCTTATCTCATCTCATGTTATTATTATGTGATTGTGGCGGTCGTCTGTAGTGCATGGGACCACCGCTGGTGTTCCTACTCCCCCCTGGGTCCTTTTATAACCAAACGTGTCTGCAGTCGCTCCATTGTAGAGCACTCCGTGTCCTTGTACCAGAAAAGCGCTATAGAAACACGCAGTCATTCATGACTGGGGAGACTTTGGATTCATTGAATATCTCTCAAATTTGTACATCCAACAGAGCTTTACACCGTAAGAGGTTTACATCTTTCAACACCGGGTCCCCTTTGTCACGTCTATCTTGTTCGATTCTATTCCCCGTCTACATCTGTTCGGAGAGGAGCCGGAGTGGAGACAAAAGGCCTCTCTCTCTTTGCTTCTGAATAAAGCAGACTGATAAAAGAGATGAATTTGCTTAAAAACGAAAAGAAAAAAGGAACAGTTGTCTTTGTGTTTATGCGATTTGACACGAAGCAGGAGTCGTTTGAATCCATCCGTCAGAGAAGAAGCGCCGCCGGTGTTTTTGGTTCGTGAGATATTGTAGAGAGGATAGAATTAGTCAGCAATGCCACGTCAACGTGAAACGCGGCTCACAAAGGGATGCAGTCAGCAGTGCTAGTGGACGTCAACGTGAAACGCGGCTCACAAAGGGTGCAGTCAGCAGTGCTAGTGGACGTCAACGTGAAACGCGGCTCACAAAGGGTGCAGTCAGCAGTGCTAGTGGACGTCAACGTGAAACGCGGCTCACAAAGGGTGCAGTCAGCAGTGCTAGTGGACGTCAACGTGAAACGCGGCTCACAAAGGGATGCAGTCAGCAGTGCTAGTGGACGTCAACGTGAAACGCGGCTCACAAAGGGTGCAGTCAGCAGTGCTAGTGGACGTCAACGTGAAACGCGGCTCACAAAGGGTGCAGTCAGCAGTGCTAGTGGACGTCGACGTGAAACGCGGCTCACAAAGGGTGCAGTCAGGCGGCTTGTGGCTGCAGGCCCTCTGCCCTCTTGTTAAAGCACCGCAGTCTTTGCCAGCTTCACTCGACTAGTACGGCTGTGTTTAGGGCTGTACCGAATGATTCGGAGCTTCGATGATAATGTTGACATTCGAATTCTAAATCAACATTCAAACTTTTTATTTTTTATTTAAAAAAAAAGACTAATTTAATCCGATTAATTTATCCAAATTGAGGATTTAGTTTGAGGATATAACATTTATTTTTTTATTTTTTTTATTAGTCATAAAATATGACGTCAGACATTCAAAGCTTTGTTCGAATACTTCAATAGAATGTTCTTTGAACAATACTTCTTTGAATCTTAAAAAATTACATTCGGTACAGTCCTAGCTGTGTTGCAACCAAGCCTGCATGTCTTGCCCTAAGGCCTCAACAGTCACATGAATATGGCTCGTGTTGCCCTAGGCCTTGGTTGCAACGTGGTGTACAACCATAAGTCGAACACGTTTTTAGCAAAAATAATAATATTTATTGAACTGCTATATCTCTAAAGAACAAAAGTGGAGAGCTGGGTGCACCAGCCTCCTTGGTTCAGGATATAACAATATGGACAAAAAGGCAAAAGGGTGCGAGACAACAGTGACGAGCCTCGTCACCACACCTGCGTTCAATTGTACAAAAACAACAGTGTCAATTACACCTCACCAATTAGTGGGAATCAATTATACACCACAGCCACACCACCAAGTGAATGCAACACAACAGACAGTAAAGTACACCCACCACCATGTGAATGTACACACAGGAGGTAGAGCAGTCGTCTGGCAATCGGGAGGTTCCCGCTTCGATTCCCGCTCCTCCCGGGCAGCATGTCGATGTGTCTTTGAGCAAGACACTTAACCCCTAATTGCTCCCGATGAGCAGGTTGGCACCTTGCATGGTTGCCTCTGCCATCCGTGTGTGAATGTGTGAGTGAATGGGTAAAATGTGAGGAACAAATTGTAAAGCGCTTTGGATAAAAGCGCTATATAAAAAAGCAGCCATTTACCATTTACACCAAAAGACAGTAAGTGTATGTGAAAGTACACATAACACCCCCACACCGAAATGTATGTTCTCCTTCTAACCGTTATAGCCCAAAAACCACCACCAAGAGGATGAACATAAATAACAAAGGGGTACTTACCACCTACCTTACCTATTTCAAATAAATTATGCAACTAATTATTATTCTGCTCCTTCATCTTCCTCTTCAGAGGTGTGATTCACCGCCAGCGTCTCTCTGATTCAAACACTGTGTATTGAACACACAATTAGCACTCGGATCCTGCGACATTGACGGAAGCCGTGTCAGTCCTCGCCCTGATGAACTGCTACTCCCTCACCTTTAGATAGTCTGCTTTGGTTGTAATTTTCACCTAGGGATGTATTGATAAACAATATAGACCAGGGCTTATGGCTACGCCTTCTGATTACAGCCTCCACATTGCTGTAATAACAGCTCTGCAGCCGCCCTCTGCCGCTGGTAGGACAGGTGGCGCCACACCAGTGTTAATATCATACCAGTGCAGAACACAAAAACCAACACAAAGCTGAGGATCTTTAACTCCAATGTTAAATCAGTCCTCCCGTATGGCTCGGAGACCTGGAAGACAACCGTAGGGCTGAAGCAGAAAGTACAGTCCTTCATAAATTCCTGCCTCCGCCGCATTCTAAGAGTGCGATGGCCAAATGTCATTACAAATCTGGACCTGTGGGAGCGCACATAACAACTACCCCCGCCAGAACAAATAAAGAAGAGAAAGTGGATGTGGATACTAGGCCATACCTTGAGAAAGGAAGACACGACCATCACCCGGCAAGCCCTACGATGGAACCCACCTGGAAAGAGGAAACGCGGCAGGCCTCGAAAACACCTGGCGCCGTTCTTGGGAAGGGGAAATGAAAGAGGCTGGACTGGGATGGCACAACATCGTTCGGGACGCCAAAAACCGCGCAACATGGAAATAAATCGTCAGTGGCCTATGCTCCGCAGGGAGTGCAAAGGGTTAAGTCAAGTGCAGAACTGTTGGAACTGTGACTTCTATAATCATAATCATGTGGGGTGGCTTTGGCTCAGGGGTAGAGCGGGTCGTCCAATGATCAAATGGTTGGTGGTTCGAATCCCGCTCAAGCCCATGTCCATCCCATTGCCGTTGTGTCCTTGGGCAAGACACTTAACCTACTTGCCTCGTATGAATGTGTATGCATGTGAATGAATGTTGGTGGTGGTCGGAGGGGCCGTAGGCGATGATTATTCGCCACGCTTCTGTGAGTCTGCCTCAGGGCAGCTATGGCTGCAATTGTAGCTTACCACCACCGGTATGACTGTGTATGAACGAATAATGGACTCTGTGAAGCGCTCTGAGTCAGAGTAGAGCGCTATATAAATCCAATCCATTATTATTATTATTATTATTATTATTATTATTATTATTATTATTATTATTATTATTATTATTATTATTATTATTATTATTATTATTATTATTATTATTATTATTATTATTATTATTATTATTATTATTATTATCATACCAGTGCAGCCATGTTGGGACTGTGACTTTTATAATCATACCAGTGCAGCCATGATGGGACTGTGACTTTTAAATTCATTCAAATATTGGTTTATTTTAGGCAAATCATTTATGTCAAGAGGATATTAACACTAATGACCTAAACTGTTTTAGGATTATGGAGTCATTGACTCCCGTGTTATAACTGCTACAAAAAGAAAATCAGCTCCACACATGAAGTGGAAATAACTTCTGTAACTGTTTCCACATAAGTCAGGCAGCTTTATTCACTTCATTATGAAAGCATTTAATTGATTGAGCAGATGACTAATTGACTTCCATTTCAATTACAAAACACAAAGTCGACAGCAGATTAAAAACAATGGGGAGTCAGGTAGTCACAAGTCTGTAATTATAATAATGTATTCTGCCTGTTGTTTTGACTATTCACCACTCTAGAAGTGGTATTTCAGTAGCAAAACGTTAGGGATTAGTTTGAAAGAAAATGCGGTAATGACTTTGAATTGCATGTACGTATAGAACCAAACAACAACCAGACCGGGATGTTTGAGAGTGGAACGTCAACTGTTAAATTATGGAACTCATTACGCAAGTGTAGGTTGTTTAGTTTGAGTTTATGTTGCCGGGTTGGAGACATAATTTACGTGTGTCAATATTATGTACGAATATGAATGTATTATGTTTGAACTATTGTACATTGTACATGGTTTGTACATATACTTCTAATGTTTTGCAAATGTTTTTAATGTTTTGCAAATGAAAAATAGCCAAGGAGCTCAAAGAGTTCCAAATGAATCAAATCAAATCATCTCTCCGCGTAGGTTGAGCGCACGGCCACCTGCTGCCAGGCCGACGGGGTCATAGGAACAGGTTTCACCAGCATCGCTAACAAGGGTGGGACGTGTCAGTCAATACGGCTTTGCGCTACGGGGGGGGGGGGGGGGGGGTCATATTTTGCAGCATCGATGTGGGTACAGTGCACCGGGGGCCTGGCAGGTGTCAGAGCCGCTCCATCAGGGGCCCGTCATGCGGCCCCAGGGGCCACTCTGTCTCCCTATTAGAGGGAGGGGGGGGGGGGGGGGGGGGGAGGCAACGGGCCACTGAGGCGGCGCTACTGTTCCACAGGACAAATGAGAGGATGTGACTAAAGGGTCATCCGTGTGTGGAGCGTCGCCGCACAAAGCATCATTCACTCCTCGCACCCCCTAAAGGTCCGACTGAATAGAGATGGAAAAATGAATGTGGTGCTTCTTGTGTCGCTGGCCGACTTGAATTTGTTCGCCATAATCCCGCGGCGGCACAATGGACAGTGTGTTTATGGGAGACGACTAGACGGGGCGATGCGCCGCAGGGCCGCTACCGGACGAATGGCCGAGGGGGGGGGGGGGGGGGGGGGGGAAGACGCTGACGCACGGTAACGCTCGGTAACGTATATGGTAACGAACGGTAACGCGCGGTAACGTATGGTAACGCACGGAAACATTCGGTAACGCACGGCAACGTATGGTAACGCACGGTAACGAACAGTAACGCACGCTAACGTATGGTAACGCACACCGCCGCCTGCCTCGTTGGAAACACAAGTCCCCGCTAGCGGCGTTTACCCTTCCCAGGGTCGCAGTTCGCCCGCCGCACATCGCACGTTCACCCCCCAGGGTGGATGGATAGCGTAGAGGTCTAAGCACTCGCCTACCACCACCGAGACTCTGGGTTGGAATCCAGCTGTCAGCGATACCTCCGGCTTGGTCAGTCGTCCCTACTAACACAATTGTCAAGTGTTCGCGGGTGGGAAGCCGGTGGGGGTATGAGTCCCGGTTGTTACAATAGCGACTCCTACTGGTCGGTCGGGGCGCCAGTTCAGCAGGGAGGGGGATCTGGGGGAGATAGTGTGAACCTCCACACGCGTTACGAAACTCCTCTGGGACTCTCCTCACTGGGAGAACAGAGGTTCACGCTATTTCCCCAGATCCCCTCCCTGCTGAACAGGCACCCTGACCCCACATGTATCGGAGGAGGCATGTGATAGTCTACACCCTCCCCAGACCGACAGTAGGGCAGCATGTGGTAGTCTACACCCTCCCCAGACCGACAGTAGGGCAGCATGTGGTAGTCTACACCATCCACAGACCGACAGTAGGGCAGCGTGTGGTAGTCTACACCATCCCCAGACCGACAGTAGGGCAGCATGTGGTAGTTCTACACCCTCCCCAGACCGACAGTAGGGCAGCATGTGATAGTCTCTACACCCTCCCCAGACCGACAGTAGGGCAGCATGTGGTAGTCTCTACACCCTCCCCAGACCGACAGTAGGGCAGCATGTGGTAGTCTCTACACCCTCCCCAGACCGACAGTAGGGCATCATGTGGTAGTCTACACCCTCCCCAGACCGACAGTAGGGCAGCGTGTGGTAGTATGCACCCTCCCCAGACCGACAGTAGGGCAGCATGTGGTAGTCTACACCCTCCCCAGAGTGACAGTAGGGCAGCATGTGATAGTCTCTACACCCTCCCCAGACCGACAGTAGGGCAGCGTGTGGTAGTCTCTACACCCTCCCCAGACCGACAGTAGGGCAGCATGTGGTAGTCTACACACCCTCCCCACACTGACAGTAGGGCAGCATGTGGTAGTCTACACACCCTCCCCAGACTGACAGTAGGGCAGCATGTGGTAGTCTACACCATCCACAGACCGACAGTAGGGCAGCATGTGATAGTATACACCCTCCCCAGACCGACAGTAGGGCAGCGTGTGATAGTCTACACCCTCCCCAGACCGACAGTAGGGCAGCGTGTGGTAGTCTGCACCCTCCCCAGACCGACAGTAGGGCAGCATGTGGTAGTATACACACCCTCCCCAGACTGACAGTAGGGCAGCATGTGGTAGTCTACTCTACACCATCCACAGACCGACAGTAGGGCAGCGTGTGATAGTCTACACCCTCCCCAGACCGACAGTGGGGCAATGCGTGCAACGACCAGGAAGGGAATTGGCATAACGACGAAATTGGGGGATGTGAAAAAAAAGTAATTTTTTTAGAAAGACAAAAAAAAGAATTATCACAATAAAGAAATGTAAGGAAACAACAGCATGCTTCAACCTGAAGTGGAGGAGAGTGACGCGCATGCACACACACACACACACACACACACACACACACACACACACACACACACACACACACACACACACACACACAAACACAAACATGCCCCGTTTGCTGAAAGA